>NC_029786.2:69221234-69269344 GCF_000816755.2 Arachis ipaensis
AAAAGGAAGTAAGCTAGGAAATTGAACATAACAGATTTAAATCCATAAACCTTGTATATATAGCATTACATCATATAGTTAAGCTGACAACATTTCATCAAGGAGGAACATTAAAACTTTAAAGGCTACCCTAAATAATTTTTTTATGAGAATAATGGGAATTTTTAACTAAACCTGCATAACATATATGAATGATATATGATGCTTGAGTTAGAGAACACACAGCCTGTGAGTATTGAGCTTAATTGTATGGTTGCATTCAAACCATAATTTCATTCCTGTGTGTTTTGCTTCTTTTTATTCTGATGTTCTTTACTTTGCTTTAATCTATATGTCCAATTATAGAATATAGATACATGCCAAAAGAATGATTGAGGCCATCATTTGATGTTAGCTCACTTACTCCAAAATAACCTACCTTTTCACATCACCCTTGTTAGCCCCCTTGAGCCCTTAAAATCCCTTTTTTTTCGATTTAGCCACACTACTAACCTTAAGCAGAAAAATAAAATCCCAAGTTGAATCCTTGGTTAGCTTAAGATAGAAAATTATAAATAGATTAAAATGTGGAAAACCTATTGGGAACATGGATGATAAAAAAAGGGTAGAAAAGTTGAAAGAAATAAAATAATTCAGAAAATTTGGGAAGCATGCTCATGAGAAATCAAAGTGATCAATTACCATATGTGCATAAAAAAAAAGGAGTTATTTTTCAGCATTCAATAAAAGGGGATACAAAAGAATCCCCCAATGCAAAATAAAAGCAATGCACATGGGATAAATAAACACAAATTCCAGTGAGGGTTCAATAGCTCATCAGCATATATCTGTGCTTAATTTACTAATTGTTTTGCAAGTTTGTACAATATTTTTTTATTTCCCATCTCATTTGCTAAAATGCTTTATTATTTAACGGTTAGCTATATATATATATATATATGACTCCTTGAGAATGTGAATTAATTTGACTACATGTAAGCTTTATATATGAGTGGATAAATTGGAATTGCATGACTCATTTAGGTAGATGCATTTAGAATAGGTTGCTTTGCATAACATTCCACCACTTTAACCTTACTTTTTACCTTGGATTTAGCATGAGGACATGCTATTGTTTAAGTGTGGGGAGGTTGATAAACCCATATTTCATGATTTATTTTTGTGCTTAATTTGAGTGATTTATTCAATCCTTCACCCACTTATTCATATTAATTGCATGGTTTTACTTTCCCTTCCTTATTATGTGATGTATATGAAAAATATGTTTCCTAAGCTTTAATATTAACTATTTTAATTACCTTTATTTCCATTCGATGCCATGATTAGTGTGTTGAGTAGTTTCAGATTTTCTAAGGCAGAATGACTTAAAGGATGGAAAAGGAAACATACAAAAATGGAAGGAAAGCACAAAACGGAGCTTCTGAAGAAACTGGCATCCACTGGATCGCATGGATGAAGCGATCGCGTGCCAGAAGCGAAGAAGCATCGACGCGGCTGCATGACTGACGCGACCGCGTGCCTTAAGTAGAACGCATACGACGCGGACGCGTGACTGACGCGACTGCGTGGCAAGGAAAAGCTCCAGATGACGCGACCGCGTGACCCACGTGGACGCGTGACAGAGGCCACACACCAGAAATTACAGAACACGCCCCCAGCGAATTCTGAAGCCCTTTTTGGCCCAAATCTAAGTCCAGAAGGTATAGACCAGAGGTTATGAAGCGGAGGAATGCATCCATTCAGGGAGAGCTCGCACTTTTGTTACTTTCTATGATTTAGATTTAGTTTGAGAGGGAGATCTTCCCCTCTCTCTCTTAGGATTAGGATTTAGGACTTCTCTTAGTTTTTAAGAGTAGCTCTTGATCCAGGTTTAATATTTACTTTAATTTATGTTTCTATGCTGCTTTTACTTTAATGCTTTTATTCGTATCTATAAATGTTGCCAACTTGACTTATGAACTCTTTCCATGTTATGATTTGAATTAATGATTATTTGAGGTATTTCAGTTATTGATTTCTTACTCTTTAATTTGTGTTACCATTGCTTTCCATCTAAGGACATTTTATTCCAGCAATTTACTTTTTCCCCTTTTGATCCTGGTTAAGAAATCAGTAACTCAACAGTTATTAACTCAGCATAATTGATAATCGTTATCTTGCTAATTGAGCTGAACTTCAGTAATCCCAACCTTTTCTTAGGAAATAAATAGGATTCAAAGGTCAATTTAATTATTCCCTTGACTTACTTTTACTTTAAAGGTTGACCAAATGGAATTTAGATTCAACTTTCATTATTGTTGAGAGAGATAACTAAGTTGGACTTCCAATTTCTCTTACCTTGCCAAAAGTTTACTTTACAGTATTTATTTATTTTAATTGCCACCTACTTTACTTGTCATTTAAATTACTTGTTCCTCATTCTTGAAACCCCAATTTGCAATCCCCATAGCCAATAATAAGAACATACTTCCACGCAGTTCCTTGAGAAGACGACCCGAGGTTTGAATACTCGGTTAACAATTTTTAAGGGGTTTGTTACTTGTGACACCCAAAACGTTTGTACCAAGGGATTTTTGTTGGTTTAGAGACTATATCTACAACGCGACTGATTTTATGAACTTCTTTACTGGCAAAAACCCTAACGTCAGCCGCCCACCAGCACCGCCGTACACCCACCTCTCCCTTCATTTCCGTTTCTATCACTGTGCCCCCCAGGTTCCACTGCTCTCTAATTTCTTTTCCGTTCATGTTAGTTAGTTTGCATATTTTAATTCTGTTCAACTTAGGTTAGTTACATATGCATGTTTTTAGTGGATTCTAGGTGGTTAGGTAGCTAGGATGTGGTTAGAGGATTCTAGGCCTGATATTTGCTCCGTACCTGCTGTTTAAATTTTTTGCTTTTCACTATTGATTGGCTGTTATTGTTGCTGTTTCACTGTTTCATGGCTGTTTGATTATGTTCTACTTCATACCATCAATTCATATAAGCTGCATTCATTCCTGCTAATTGCAATTATTGCTCTGCATTCATCCCACATGCTGCTTGCACATAACTGCCTTGAATCTATCTTGATTGAAAATTCTGCTCAGTGCCATTTTACTTTCTAATTTGATATAATTTGTTTTGAAATTCTTATAAACTGCTAATTCTATTTGACAATTGCTGTTACGTGCATTATTATGCTGTTTAATTTTTCGAGAACATCCCTTTTACTGCCAGAATACTGCCCAATTTTTCTCAGAAACAGTTTTACTTAACTGCTATTCATGACTCGCCTTTGGTACTTTCACATTTTGCTTTCCTTGGTTTAAACCAAAGTCACCTCATGACATGCTGGGCTAGCATTCACTATCTCTTTTGGTTCCCTTCCAACTTCAATTGCATTATTAATGATTCATAATCCTTTTCATGCTTCTTTTATTTTCATGTTTATCATCAATAATCTACATTATCTGCTTGAATGTGAGTTGTTTGTTCTTCAAGTATTGCTCTGCTTTCATGTCACATGCTGCTTGCACATAACTGCCTTGAATCTATCTTGATTGAAAATTCTGCTCAGTGCCATTTTACTTTCTAATTTGATATAATTTGTTTTGAAATTCTTATAAACTGCTAATTCTATTTGACAATTGCTGTTACGTGCATTATTATGCTGTTTAATTTTTCGAGAACATCCCTTTTACTGCCAGAATACTGCCCAATTTTTCTCAGAAACAGTTTTACTTAACTGCTATTCATGACTCGCCTTTGGTACTTTCACATTTTGCTTTCCTTGGTTTAAACCAAAGTCACCTCATGACATGCTGGGCTAGCATTCACTATCTCTTTTGGTTCCCTTCCAACTTCAATTGCATTATTAATGATTCTTAATCCTTTTTATGCTTCTTTTATTTTCATGTTTATCATCAATAATCTGCATTCTCTGCTTGAATGTGAGTTACTTGTTCTTCAAGTTTGTGCATTTCTGTTAGCTAGGAACTACAGTACCATGCCACTAACTTTAACTTCCCTTTTTAACTTTTGACTTCATTGACTTTCTAACTTCTCTATCAGTTTACATTAACCCCTGTTAACCCCTTTCATGGCATGTTTATTGTTGTTTCCTGACAAACAAGAATTCTGCATTTTAGTTAATAGTTGTTGGATTGTGATTCCTACTTGAATTCTTTGAGTTTTACCTTCCATTCAGTCCAACATTCTATCTAATTCTGACTTACTTCATGCATTGGCTTTTATTCCTCTTTTGCACATCTACTGCTTAAATTGCTTGCTTCCTATGTGCCTTTCTGTTTTTCTGCTTTGGTTTGCTAAATTGTATCCTGAAACCTCTGTTTTTCAGGATGTCTGATCCAAAAGGGAAAGAAAAAGCTAAAGCACGCACAGGTAAAAGAAAAAGAGGGGAATCATCTACCGCTCTGTTAGATATACTACATGATGATTCCTGGCGTGAGAAAAACTTTACTCCGCAGGAAAAAGCCGATCAACTCGTGCCTGCCACTGATCCAATCAAGTTCGCAAATCGTTACTGTGAACTAAAATATGATGTCTTTGGGACTAAAAGGCACCTATACTTGGAAAAGACCCTCAGAATTCCAGCTGAACTACAACAGTACACTACAGAACAGATAAAACAAAGAGGCTGGTTCTTTCTAGAGAGGAATTTGACTGGGGTTAATGCATCCTGGGTCAGAGAATTTTACTACAACTATTATAAGACGACCCTAGATGCAGTACAGCTCAGAGGGAAGCAGATTTTAGTTACTGAGGAGGCCATTGAAGATATCCTCCATTTCCAGCCTAAGTCAGATGAACCAGATGGTTACCAAAAGGCTGAGGAAGCCATGAGATTTATGACTTTTGATTGGGAGGCAGTAAAGCGAACCATATCCATTGATCCAGCTGTCCCATGGCTTATGGGTAAGTCGACAGTGAACCCAAAAGGCATAAAAATTATTTATCTAAATGATGAGGCTTGGCTATGGTAACAAATTCTGAGCAACTATGTGATGCCGAGCACTCATGAGACTGAGGTGCCAGCTGCCATGATTACTCTTATCTGGTGCATTATGAAAGGCAAGGACCTATACCTTCCCCGATTTATCCAGTAGTACATGGCCAGGGTTCATGTCTGAGGCACTCTGCCTTTCCCAAATCTGATTACCCAGTTGGGCCGCCGAGCTGAGGTACCCTGGGAGCCTGAGGATGAGAGGCCACCAGCTGCCGAATACAGGAAGATCATCCCACACGGCAAGAAGTTCGAGGCTCTGGGCTACAAACCGCCCTCTCTTACTGCCTCCGTTGATGCAGCCACATCTTCTACTGCCCCTTCAGCACCTGCTGCACCACCCACACCCACAGCACCCTCACCTGCTTCCTAGCCCATCTACCACCTTGTGCACCGACTATTTGAGCGCCTGGATCGGATGGAGCACCGCAATAAGCGACGCTATGAGCATTTAAAGCTAATGATCAGGTCGGGACACACTGACATCCCCTCCAAGCCTGACACACCATCAGAGCCATCTGAGGAGGAGGCGGATGAGCAGGCGGAGCTGACGTAGCGGAAATTGGCGAGTTAAGAATTTATTATAAGAGATACGTTGCAAGTACAGTTCTTAACCAACCAAAAATCCACTTATCAATTTAGAAGGGTTGTCACAAAATTAAAATTAAAATACTGGGAGTATAAATCCCAGGTCGTCTCCCAACGAGTTACAGAAAGATGTGCTATTTTATTAATCGGATGTTTTCCAAAATGGGTTGAGTTGATAAGCAGGAAATTAAATTAGAAAAATTATGTAATTTTAAATAAAAACCTTGACTGGGAGTAGATTATTTGGAAGCCATATTCTTGTTGGAGTACTCTCAAGATTAATTGATAATTGGAGGTTGTTCTGCTTAGTTACCCTTTACTAGGTAGAGGGAAGTCAAGCAAGTTGGAAAACTATTTCTAGTCACAAGTCCTAATCCACTCCCTTGGGAAGGACTAGTGTCAATAACTAGAGGACGATCTAACAATAAACCCAATTACAATTTTTCTTTTAAGTAATCCAACTCAAGGTTTCCTTTCAATCATCTTCCAATCAAGTTATAGAACTACTCGCTCATTGTGAATGTAAATTTCATAACATAAGAAAGAGAAGTAAAGGAAGACATGATAAATAATAATCAAAAGATCAATTAAAAATAAAAATAGTTCTTATATAAATAAATTCTAGAAATAATCCAAGAATAACTCTGAGTAAATACAGTACATGAAAGAGTAAGTGACAAGTAAGGAAACAAACTAGAATGACGAAGTCTTGACAGAGGTAATAACTCTTTCCAATGTTCCGATCCAAAAAGCAATAAAATCAATTCCTAAGAACTATGGATGTGTAGAGAGAAAACCTAGAGGAGAGGTAAAATCAGATCTAAAAAACTAAAACTATGTGGAATGAATGTTCTCTTTTGTCTCTGCATGTTCCCTGGCTCTAATATGCTTTTCTGGGCCAAAAACTGGGTTAAAACAGGGCCCAAAATCGCCCCCAGCAAATTCTGCAGATTTTGCAGATCACGCATGTCACGCGATCGCGTCATCTAGGCGTTCGCGTCATCCAGCGTTTTGCCTTGCCACGCGTGCGCGTCGTCCACGCCTTCGCGTCACTGGTGTAGTTTCCAATCCGTGCGATCGCGTGAGCCATGCGTCCGCGTCACTGCAATTTCGTCTATATCGCGCGGTCGCGTGAGCCATGCGTCTGCGTCACTTCTCGCTGGTCATCTCCTTAATTTCTTGTGTTCCTTCCATTTTTGCAAACTTCTTTTCCAATCTCCAAGTCATTCATGCCCTATAAAGCCTGAAACACTTAACACACAGATCACGGCATCAAATGGAATAAAGGAGAGTTAAAATACAAAATTAAAAGTTTCTAGGAAGCAAGTTTTCAACCATAAAGTATTTTTAGGAAGGAATTATAAATGCATGCTTATTTAATGAATAAGTGGGTAAAGATTTGATAAAACCACACAATTAAACAAAATATAAATCATAAAATAATGGTTTATCAACCTCCCCACACTTAGATATTAGCATGTCCTCATGCTTAGTTGAAGAAGATAAAATAAATGAGTAGGAACATGTAAAACTCATGCGATGCAATGCAACCTATATATATGAATGCAACTATATGATTCTTGTCTACCTGATTAAAAGTGAATAAGCTCTTCAAGACAATCACAAATCAAATTCCACTAATTCAATTCTTATACAGTAAGAATAGATAAAAATTCAAGAAGGTAGCTCATGAAAGCAGGAAACATAGAATTTAAGCATTGAACCCTCACTGATGATGTATGTACGCTCTAATCTCTCTAGTGTATAAGGTAATTACTCTATCCTTCTCAATCATGCTTTCTAATTTTTGTTCTTCACCTAACCAATCTACAACATTTAATATACCAATGTAAACATCATGAGGTCTTTTCAAGGTTGTAATGGGGCTAAGGTAAGGGTAAGTGATGAGCGGATAATTTATACGCTTTTTGGCATTGCTTTTACATAGTTTTTAGTATGATTTAGCTAGTTTTTAGTATATTTTTATTAGTTTTTAAATAAAATTCACATTTCTGGATTTTACTATGAGTTTGTATATTTTTCTGTGATTTCAGGTATTTTCTGGCTGAAATTGAGGGACTTGAGCAAAAATCAGATTCAGAGGTTGAAGAAGGACTGCAGATGTTGTTGGATTCTAACCTCCCTGCACTCAAAGTGGATTTTCTGGAGCTACAAAACTCCAAATGGCACGCTCTCAATTGCGTTGGAAATTAGACATTCAGGGCTTTCCAGCAATATATAATAGTCCATACTTTGCCCAAGTTTAGATGACGCAAACTGGTGTTCAACACCAGTTCCATGCTGCATTCTGGAGTTAAACGCCAGAAACAGGTTGCAAAGTGGAGTTAAACGCTAGAAACAGGTTACAAACGGGCGTTCAACTCCAAGAGAAGCCTCTACATATGTAAAGCTAAATGCTCAGCCCAAGCACACACCAAGTGGGCCCCAGAAGTGGATTTCTGCATCATTTACTTATTTCTGTAAACCCTAGTAACTAGTTTAGTATAAATAGGACTTTTTACTAATATATTTGGATATCTTTGGATTGTCTTTTGATCCTTTGATCACGTTTGGGGGCTGGCCATTTGGCCATGCCTGAACCTTCATCACTTATGTATTTTCAACGGTAGAGTTTCTACACACCATAGATTAAGGTGTGGAGCTCTGCTGTTCCTCACGAATTAATACGAAGTACTTTTGTTTTTCTATTCAATTCAAGCTTATTCCAATTCTAAGATATTCATTCACACCTCAATATGAATGTGATGATCGTGACAGTCATCATCATTCCCAACTATGAACGCGTGCCTAACAACCACTTCCGTTCTACCTTAGATTGAATGAATATCTCTGGGACTCCTTAATCAGAGTCTTCGTAGTATAATTTAGAATCCATGGACGGCCATTCTTGAGATCCAAAAAGTCTAAACCTTGTCTGTGGTATTCCGAGTAAGATCTGTGAAGGGATGGCTGCGACGAGCTTCAAACTCGCGAGTGCTGGGCGTAGTGACAGACGCAAAAGGATTAATGGATCCTATTCCAGTATGATCGAGAACCGACAAATGATTAGCCATGCAGTGACAGTGCATTGGACCATTTTCACTGAGAGGACATGATGTAGCCATTGACAACGGTGATGCCTAACATACAGCTTGCCATAGAAAGGAGTATGAATGATTGGATGAAGATAATAGGAAAGCAGAGGTCCAGGAGGAACGAACGCATCTCTATACGCTTATCTGAAATTCTCACCAATGAATTACATAAGTATCACTATCTTTATTTTGTATTTTATTTATCTTTTAATTATTAAATCTCTATAATCAATTGAATCCGCTTGACTGAGATTTACAAGGTGACCATAGCTTGCTTCAAGCAGACAATCTCCGTGGGATCGACCCTTACTCACGTAAGGTTTATTACTTGGACAACCCAGTGCACTTGTTGGTTAGTTGTGCGAAGTTGTGATAAAGAATTAAGATTATGAACGTGCGTATAGAGTTTTTAGCGCCGTTACCAAGGAATGGAACCGTCACGATTTCTGCGCACCAAGTTTTTGGCGCCGTTGCCGGGGATTGTTCGAGTTTGGACAACTGACGGTTCATCTTGTTGCTCAGATTAGGTAATTTTATTTTAATTTTAAGCTTTTTGTTTTTATTCTTAATTTCAAAAAAAAAATTTCTTTTTCGTTTTTCCCAAAATAATTTGCAAAAATCCAAAAAAAAATTATAAAATCATAAAATCAAAAATAATTTTTGTGTTTCTTGTTTGAGTCTTGAGTCAAATTTTAAGTTTGGTGTCAATTGCATGTTTTTAAAATTTGTGCATTTTTCGAAAACTCATGCATGTGTTCTTTATGATCTTCAAGTTGTTCTTGACAAGTCTTCTTATTTGATCTTTAAAATTTCTTGTTTTATGTCTTTTTTAGTTTTTCATATGCATTTTTAATTTGTTAGTGGCTAAAGTTTGAAAATTTCTAAGTTTGGTGTCTTGCATATTTTCTTTTATTGAAAATTTTTCAAAAATACATACTTGATGTTCATTATGATCTTCAAAGTGTTCTTGGTGTTCATCTTTGCATTCAAAGTGTTCTTGCATATTTTTCTTGTTTTGATTCATAATTTTCATGTTTTGAATCTTTTTGATGTTTTTCTCTTTCATCATTAAAAATCTAAAAATAAAAAAATATCTTTCCCTTTTTCTTCTCATCAAATTCGAAAATTTGAGTTGACTTTTTCAAAATTTTTAAAATCTAGTTGTTTCTTATAAGTCAAATCAAATTTTCAATTTAAAAATTCTATCTTTTTCAAAAATCAAATCTTTCTCATTTTTCTTTCATAATTTTCGAAATTTTCAAAATTAATTTTCAAAAATCTTTTTCATAATTTTCGAAAATCTTATTAACATTTAATGTGATTGATTCTAAAATTTTAAGTTTGTTACTTGCCTAGTAAGAAAGGTTCAATCTTTAAAATTTTAAATCATATCTTTTAGTTTCTTGTTAGTCAAGTAATCAACTTTAATTTCAAAATCAAATCTTTTTAAATTTCTTTTTCAAAATCTTTTTCAAAATAAGTTTCAATCACATCTTTTCAAAATCAATTTCAAAATCCTTTCTAACTTCTTTTCTAACCTCTTATCTTTTCAAAAATTAAGATTCAAATCTTTTTCAAACTAATCCTATCTTTTTGTTTGATTCTTATCTTTTTTCAAAACTACCTAACTAATTCTATCTCTAATTTTCGAAAATCACATCCCTCTTTTTCAAAATTCAATTTGAATTAACTAATTGTTTTAAATTTCAATTTAAATTAATTTCATTTTTCTTTCTAATTTTCGAATTCTAACTTTGATTTTAAATTAAAAACAAAAATACTTTCATTTTAATTTATTTAATTTTCAAAATTCTCTCCCCCTCATCTCTTTCTAATTATTTTATTTATTTACTAACACTTCTCTTCATCTCAAAATTCGAACCATCTCTTCCCCTTGGTGTTCGAATTTCTCTTCTTCTACTCACATAAAGGAATCTCTATACTGTGACATAGAGGATTCCATATTTTCTTTTCTGTTTTCTTCTTTTTCATATGAGCAGGAACAAGGATAAGAACATTCTTATTGAAGCTGATCCTGAACCTGAAAGGACTCTGAAGAGGAAGCTAAGGGAAGCTAAAGCACAACTCTCTGGAAAAAATCTGACAGAAATTTTTGAAAAAGAAGGAGACATGGCCGAAAATAATAACAATGCAAGGAAGATGCTTGGTGACTTTACTGCACCTAATTCCAATTTACATGGAAGAAGCATCTCAATCCTTGCCATTGGAGCAAACAATTTTGAGCTGAAACCTCAACTAGTTTCTCTGATGCAACAAAATTGCAAGTTTTATGGACTTTCATCCGAAGATCCATTTCAGTTCTTAACTGAATTCTTGCAGATCTGTGATACTGTTAAGACTAATGGGGTTGATCCCGAGGTCTACAGGCTTATGCTTTTCCCGTTTGCTGTAAGAGACAGAGCTAGAATATGGTTGGATTTTCAACCTAAGGATAGCCTAAACTCTTGGGATAAGCTGGTCACGGCTTTCTTAGCCAAGTTCTTTCCTCCTCAAAAGCTTAGTAAGCTTAGAGTGGATGTTCAAACCTTCAAACAAAAGGAAGGCGAATCCCTCTATGAAGCTTGGGAGAGATACAAGGAACTGACCAAAAAGTGTCCTTCTGACATGTTTTCAGAATGGACCATCCTGGACATATTCTATGATGGTCTATTTGAATTATCAAAGATGTCATTGGACCACTCTGCAGGTGGATCCATTCACCTAAAGAAAACGCCTGCAGAAGCTCAAGAACTCATTGACATGGTTGCAAATAACCAGTTCATGTACACTTCTAAAAGGAATCCTGTGAGTAATGGGATGCCTCAGAGGAAGGGAGTTCTTGAAATTGATACTCTGAATGCTATATTGGCTCAGAATAAAATATTGACTAAGCAAGTCAATATGATTTCTCAGAGTCTGAATGGATTGAAGGAATCATCCAACAGTACTAAAGAGGCATCTTCTGAAAAAGAAGCTTATGATCCTGAGAACCCTGCAATAGCAGAGGTGAATTACAAGGGTGAACCCTATGGAAACACCTATAATCTCTCATGGAGAAATCATCCAAATTTCTCATGGAAGGATCAACAAAAGCCTCAACAGGGCTTTAATAATGGTGGAAGAAACAGGTTTAGCAATAGCAAGCCTTTTCCATCATCCACTCAGCAACAGACAGAGAATTCTGAGCAGAATCCATCTAGCTTAGCAAATATAGTCTCTGATCTATCTAAGGCCACTGTAAGTTTTATGAATGAAACAAGGTCCTCCATTAGAAATTTGGAGGCACAAGTGGGCCAGCTGAGTAAAAGAGTCACTGAAACTCCTCCTAGTACTCTCCCAAGCAATACAGAAGAAAATCCAAAGAGAGAGTGCAAGGCCATTGATTTAACCATCATGGCCGAACCTACAAGGGCGGGGGAGGACGTGAATCCTAGTGAGGAAGACCTCCTGGGACGTCCAGTGACCAATAAGGAGTATCCCTTTGAGGAACCAAAGGAATCTGAGGCTCATCCAGAGACCATAGAGATTCCATTGAACCTCCTTCTGCCCTTCATGAGCTCTGATGAGTATTCTTCCTCTGAAGAGGATGAAGACATTACTGAAGAGCAAGTTGCTAAATACCTTGGTGCAATCATGAAGCTGAATGCCAAATTATTTGGTAATGAGACTTGGGAAGATGAACCTCCCTTGCTCACCAATGAACTAAATGCATTGGATAGGCAGAAATTACCTTAAAAGAAAGAGGACCCAGGCAAATTCTTAATACCCTGTACCATAGGCACCATGACCTTTGAGAAGGCTCTGTGTGACCTGGGGTCAGGAATAAACTTAATGCCACTCTCTGTAATGGAGAAACTTGGGATCTTTGAGGTGCAAGCTTCCAGAATTTCATTAGAGATGGCAGACAACTCAAGAAAACAGGCTTATGGACAAGTAGAGGATGTGTTAATAAAGGTTGAAGGCCTTTACATCCCTGCTGATTTCATAATCCTAGACACTGGGAAGGAAGAGGATGAATCCATCATCCTTGGAAGACCTTTCCTAGCCACAGCAAGAGCTGTGATTGATGTGGACAGAGGAGAGTTGGTCTTCCAACTGAATGAGGACACCCTTGTGTTTGAAACTCAAGGATCTCCTTTTGTAACCATGGAGAGGAAGCATGAAAAGCTTCTCTTACTGCAGAGTCAACCAAAGCCCCTAAACTGTAAGTTTGGTGTTGGGAGGCCACAACGAAACTCTAAGTTTGGTGTTGAACCCCCACATTCAAACTCTAAGTTTGGTGTTGGGAGGTTCCAACCTTGCTCTGATTATCTGTGAGGCTCCATGAGAGCTCACTGTCAAGCTATTGACATTAAAGAAGCGCTTGTTGGGAGGCAACCCAATGTTATTTAAGCATATCTATTTTATTTTCTTTTTATTATTTCGTGTTTTATTAGGTTGATGATCATGTGAAGTCACAAAAACTACTGAAAAATCAAAAACAGAATAAAAAATAGCATTGAAAACAGCACACCCTGGAGGAGAGCAGTCTGGCGTTTAAACGCCAGAAACAAGCATCTGTCTGGCGTTTAACGCCAGAAACAAGCATCTACCTGGCGTTAAACGCTAGAAACAAGCTACATTTGGGCGTTTAACGCCAGAAACAGGCAGCAGTCTGGCGTTAAATGCCAGGATTGTACAGCAAGGGCATTTTACACACCTAATTGGAGCAAAGATGTTAAATCCTTGACCCTACTTGATCTGTGGACCCCACAGGATCCCCTACAGGATCTGTGGACCCCACAGGATCCCCACATCTTCTTCTCTCCTCTTCACACCTTTTCATAACGTTCTTCCCCAAATACCCTTCACCAATCACCTCAATCACTCTTTCACATCACCTCTTCACCACTCACATCCATCCTCTCTTCCCCATAAACCCCACCTACCTTCAAAATTCAAAATATTTTCCCTCCCAAACCCAACCCTAATGGCCGAACCCTACACCCCCCTCACTCCTTCTTCATTTTCACACAACACAACCCTCTCTTCTTCTCCTTGGCCGAATACATCTTCTTCCCCCATCTTCTCCATTTTCTTCTTCTTCTACTACTTTCTTTCTTCTTTTGCTCGGGGATGAGCAAACATTTTAAGTTTGGTGTGGTAAAAGCATAGCTTGTTGTTTTTCCATAACCATTTATGGCACTTAAGGCCAGAGAAACCTCTAGAAAGAGGAAAGGGAAGGCAATTGCTTCCACCTCTGAGTCATGGGAGATGGAGAGATTCATCTCAAAGGTCCATCAAGACACTTCTATGAAGTTGTGGCCAAGAAGAAAGTGATTCCTGAGGTTCCTTTCAAGCTCAAAAAGAATGAGTATCCGGAGATCCGACTTGAGATCCAAAGAAGAGGTTGGAAAGTTCTCACCAACCCCATTCAACAAGTTGGGATCCTAATGGTTCAAGAGTTCTATGCAAACGCATGGATCACTAGGAATCATGATCAAAGTGTGAACTCGAATCCAAAGCATTGGCTCACCATGGTTCGGGAGAAATACTTAGATTTCAGTCCAGAAAATGTAAGGCTAGCGTTCAACTTGCCAATGATGGAAGAGAACGCACGCCCCTACACAAAAAGGGTCAACTTTGATCAAAGGTTGGACCAAGTCCTCATAGACATATGTGAGGAATGAGCTCAATGGAAAATTGACTCAAGAGGCAAGCCGGTTCAACTAAGAAGGCATGGCCTTAAACCAGTGGCTAGGGAATGGTTAGAGTTTATTCAACGCTCAATCATTCCTACTAGTAACCGGTCTGAAGTTACTATAGACCGGGCCATCATGATCCATAGTATCATGATTGGAGAGGAGGTGGAAGTTCATGAGATTATACCTCAAGAACTTTACAAGGTGGCTGACAAGTCCTCCACTTGGGCAAGGTTAGCCTTTCCTCACCTCATATGCCACCTCTGTAATTCGGCTGGAATTGACATAGAGGGAGATATCCTTATTGAAGAGGACAAGCCCATCACTAAGAAAAAGATGGAGCAAATAAGAGATCATGGACCTCAACATGAGCATGAGAAAATTCCCCACCATGAAATCCCTGAGATACCTCAAGGGATGCACCTTCCTCCACAAAACTATTGGGAGAAAATCAACACCTCCCTAGGAGAATTAAGTTCCAACATGGGACAACTAAGGGTGGAGCACCAAGAGCACTCCATCATCCTCCATGAGATTAGAGAAGATCAAAGAGCCATGAGGGAGGAGCAACAAAGGCAAGAAAGAGACATAGAGGAGCTCAAAAGCACCATTGGTTCTTCAAGATGAGGAAGACGCCACCCTCACTAAGCTGGACTCATTCCTTAATCTCCTTGTCTATTTATTTTACTATTTTTCAATTTTTGAGCCTTATGTTTTAATTATGTTTGTGTATTTACTATATGATCATTAGTGTTTAAGTGTCTATGTCTTAAAGCTATGAATGTCCTATGAATCCATCACCTCTCTTAAATGAAAACTATTTTACAAATAAAAGAACAAGAAGTACAGGGTTTCGAATTCATCCTTGAAACTAGTCTAATTATTTTGATGTAGTGACAATACTTTTTGTTTTCTGAATGAATGCTTGAACAGTGCATATGTCTTTTGAAGTTGATGTTTATGAATGTTAAATATGTTGGCTCTTGAAAGAATGATGAAAAGGAGAAATGTTATCTGATAATCTGAAAAATCATAAAAATGATTCTTGAAGCAAGAAAAAGCAGTGAATACAAAAGCTTGCAGAAAAAAATAGAAAAAATAGCAAAAAAAAAAAGAAAATAGAAAAAGAAAAAGCAAGCAGAAAAAGCCAAAAGCTCTTAAAACCAAAAGGCAAGAGCAAAAAGCCAATAGACCTTAAAACTAAAAGGCAAGGGTAATAAAAAGGATCCAAGGCTTTGAGAATCAGTGGATAGGAGGGCCTAAAGGAATAAAATCCTGGCCTAAGCGGCTAAACCAAGCTGTCCCTAACCATGTGCTTGTGGCGTGAAGGTGTCAAGTGAAAACATGAGACTGAGCGGTTAAAATCAAGGTCCAAAGCAAAAAAAAAAAGAGTGTGCTTAATAACTCTGGACACCTCTAATTGGGGACTTTAGCAAAGCTGAGTCACAATCTGAAAAGGTTCACCCAGTTATGTGTCTGTGGCATTTATGTATCCAGTGGTAATACTGGAAGACAAGGTGCTTATGGCCACGTCCAAGACTCATAAAGTAGCTGTGTTCAAGAATCAACATACTGAACTAGGAAAATCAATAACACTATCTGAACTCTGAGTTCCTATAGATGCCAATCATTCTGAACTTCAATGGATAAAGTGAGATGCCAAAACTATTCAAGAGGCAAAAAGCTACAAGTCCCACTCATCTTATTGGAGCTAAGTTTCATTGATATTTTGGAATTTATAGTATATTCTCTTCTTTTTATCCTATTTGATTTTCAGTTGCTTGGGGACAAGCAACAATTTAAGTTTGGTGTTGTGATGAGCGGATAATTTATACGCTTTTTGGCATTGTTTTTACATAGTTTTTAGTATGATTTAGCTAGTTTTTAGTATATTTTTATTAGTTTTTAAATAAAATTCACATTTCTGGACTTTACTATGAGTTTATGTGTTTTTCTGTGATTTCAGGTATTTTCTGGATGAAATTGAGGGACTTGAGCAAAAATTAGATTCAAAGGTTGAAGAAGGACTGCAGATGCTGTTGGATTCTGACCTCCCTGCACTCAAGGTGGATTTTTTGGAGCTACAGAACTCCAAATTGCACGCTCTTAATTGCGTTGGAAAGTATACATCCAGGGCTTTCCAGCAATATATAATAGTCCATACTTTGCCCAAGTTTAAACGACGCAAACTGGCATTCAATGCCAGTTCCATGCTGCATTCTGAAGTTAAACGCCAGAAACAGGTTGCAAAGTGGAGTTAAACGCCAGAAATGAGTTACAAACGGGCGTTCAACTCCAAGAGAAGCCTCTACACGTGTAAAGCTCAATGCTCAGCCCAAGCACACACCAAGTGGGGCCCAGAAGTGGATTTCTGCATCATTTACTTATTTCTGTAAACCCTAGTAACTAGTTTAGCATAAATAGGACTTTTTACTGACATCTTTGGATATCTTTGGATTGTCTTTTGATCCTTTGATCACGTTTGGGGGCTGGCCATTCGGCCATGCCTGAACTTTCATCACTTATGTATTTTTAACGGTAGAGTTTCTACATACCATAGATTAAGGTGTGGAGCTCTGCTGTTCCTCACGAATTAATACGAAGTACTATTGTTTTTCTATTCAATTTAAGCTTATTCCGATTCTAAGATATTCATTCGTACCTTAATATAAATGTGATGATCGTGACAGTCATCATCATTCCCAACTATGAACGCGTGCCTGATAACCACTTCCGTTCTACCTTAGATTGAATGAATATCTCTGGGATTCCTTAATCAGAGTCTTCGTGGTATAAGTTAGAATCCATGGACGGCCATTCTTGAGATCCGGAAAGTCTAAACCTTGTCTGTGGTATTCCGAGTAGGATCTGGGAAGGGATGGCTGCGACGAGCTTCAAACTCGCGAGTGCTGGGCGTAGTGACAGACGCAAAAAGATCAATGGATCCTATTCCAGTATGATCGAGAACCGACAGATGATTAGCCATGCAGTGACAGCGCATTGGACCATTTTCACTAAGAGGACAGGATGTAGCCATTGACAACGGTGATGCCTAACATACAGCTTGCCATAGAAAGGAGTATGAATGATTGGATGAAAATAATAGGAAAGCAGAGGTTCAGGAGGAACGAACGCATCTCTATACGCTTATCTGAAATTCTCACCAATGAATTACATAAGTATCACTATCTTTAGTTTGTATTTTATTTATCTTTTAATTATTAAATCTTTATAATCAATTGAATCCGCCTGACTAAGATTTACAAGGTGACCATAGCTTGCTTCAAGCCGACAATCTCCGTGGGATCGACCCTTACTCACATAAGGTTTATTACTTGGATGACCCAGTGCACTTGCTGGTTAGTTGTGCAAAGTTGTGACAAAGAATTAAGATTATGAACGTGCGTATTGAGTTTTTAGTGCCGTTACCAAGGAATGGAACTGTCACGATTTCTGCGCACCAGTAAGGATACACATATGGTTAAGTAAGCTTTATAAATTGAATCTTTAATTAACCTAAGCTTTAACCCACACATATGTACATTCTATATAACTTAAATCTCATACCTAGCTACCCAAAATTTTTCTTTTACATTCCTTACTCATGTTTCAACTTATATTTTAATTTTATCATACATGCATTGATCCTTGAATTCTTAACTTAACATTGGGGTAATTTTGTCCCCTTATTTAATTATTGAATATATTTTTTTAAATAAAGATAGCTTATCAATGCACATAGATGTTTAATTCTTATAGTTTCACATGAGTAGGTACCTAAATTCCCATTATATCATTATGACACATTCCCTTATTATCTTTTGTTCCCACAATTTCCCATACTTAATTAACACATAATTCTATCTTAAGCTAACCAAAGATTCAATTTGTATATAAAATTGTTTTTCCGCTTAAGGCTAGTAATGTGGTAAAATAAAGAACAATTGGGATTTAAAGGCTCAAAGTGGCTAACAAATGTAATTGCAAGGGTAGGCTTAATTTGGATAAGTGAGCTACATAATTAATGGCCTCAATCATATGCAAGCATATAAATATACTAAACATTGGACATATAGGATGAAACAAAATATAAATTACAATCATAGAGAAGTAAACACACAAGAAAAAAATAATTATGGTTAAATAATGTAACCATGTATAAAGGCTCAAATCTCACAGGTTGTGTGTTCTTTAGCTCAAAAACCATGTTCCAAATATAACTTCAAGCAAATTTAACACAAAAGTTTTAATTAAAATCAGTGAAATTTTGTTCTAAAAATAGGGTCTTAGAAGAAACTTATTGTCTTTTCAATCAAGTGGAACATGCATGCAACTAATCTATTCTATGCAATTTATCCTATTCTACAAAATAAAAAACTAACTAAATATCCTATTTTATTGGTGTTAGGGAAGAAAACATTACCTCCGGAAGTCAGGTACTGACCGACCTCCCCACACTTAAGGCTTTGCACCGTCCTCGGTGCCATCTATCAGGAACAAAGGTGGGTTGGTAGCAGTATCTCCAAAGTCGGGACCGTCATGGCTCCCTGTGCTGGTAAAGGAAGTGGAATCCGGGGTGTCTGAGTTTCTGTATTTTCCCTTAAGTAGCTCCTTGAGGTATGTGAATCGGCGCTTGTTATGGCGCTCTCTTAGCTTTGCTTTGTGTTCCTGCCGATCCAACCTTTCAAGTATCTGATGGAGCAGTTGATTTGTTGTAGGTGATTGTGGTGTTGAAGGAGGAATCTCTTCAGCCGGTTCAGTAGGCTGGCTTGTAGTGGCTGCTGGAGGTCTGATGTATTTTCCGTTAGGGACATACTGATCTTCCCGTGGAAGCATGGCTTTGGTGTCCCCAGCTCTGTAGGAGACTCCGGCTGCTGAGACAAGATCTGAGACCAAGGTGGGAAAAGGTAAGTTGCCCGCAATTTGTACGTGTCCCATAGCACTCCGGATGTGTCTTGGTAGGTTCAGAGGCTGGTCTGTAAGGATGCACCATAGTAGAACGGCCATGTCTGCAGTGAAGGAAGACTCGTGGGTGCTCGGAAAGACGTAATGGAACATAATCTGTGCCCATACTCGAGCCTCCAACGTAAGTGCGGAAGCCGATATTCCCTTTGGACGGGAACGATGGTATCCGTAGATCCATCTGCTGCCAGCTAGTGCGATAACTCTGAGAACAGCGTCCCAGTCAAATTGGTACATCTGGCGCTTGAGCGCGGCTTCTTGAAATGCGTCCAGTCCTTCTGGAGTAGGGGAAAGATCTAGAGCTCGTTGAATAGCCTCTTCCGTAATGGGGACTTGTTTCTGTCGGACATAGACAGACTGTAGGGTTGGCAGGTGGAAATTGGAGTAGAACTCTACTACCCAAGAAAGATTAACCTGTCGGGGCTGTCTCTAGAAGAAACCCCATTGTCTTCGTACAATTTGTGGCTCAATAAATTCAGCAATATGGTTTTGGAGGATAAGAAGGTGTTCGTTGTTGTAACTCCTTTCTGCCAGGATGGGGAACATCTGCTCACAGTAGCGATTGATAAATCGCGCAGGGTCCTTTGCTGGGAAGGCTTTCTCTTTATCATCAACCTTTATAATCCTCTTAATTCTTTTTGTTGAGGTTTTAAGTGCAGTTGAAGAAGGTTCTGCCACTAGTGCTCGTTTTGTTCCTCTCCTTGCTGTTAATTTGGGAGCAGCTTTCTCCTTGCCTTTCTTGGTGGCCATCCTGAAAGGGAGAAAAAAAAAAGTATGTCAAAATGTCAAGGGGTAGAGCAAGGAAGAGGGTGGGTAAGGTGGTAATCAATGCACATTAAAGGATAAATGATGTTAACACATGGTCATGACTACATGTGAAAAATCATAAATGGAAATATAGATGGTGCATAGGATGACAATTAAATGCAAGGTGTTTATTGGCATGCAGGTAAAGGCATGAGAAGCATAGATCAAGCATTCAACGTCCAAGTTAAATTACCACAGGATTCAAACTAACAACCTGTTTGTAATAGCAATTATATTAAATTAATAAAATATAAAAAAGGGTTTTGTGAAAAGCAGGCATTTAGAGTAGTAGAATAAAAGAAATCCAAAAATAGTTCACAATGCCATATGGGCTTTTTCACAAACACATAGCATGCATGGTAGGTAAGCTATTGAAAGTATTAAATTGAACATGCAAGCAACCCTTTAAAAATTAATATATAATTGCCAAACAAGTTATGAACAATCCACAAGCAAACAAAAGGAATAATAACGACCCTTACTAAATATCTAACACCAATTAAAAGAGAAAAAGAAAGAAAAAGAAAACATGAATAATGAAAATAAAAAGAAAAAGAAAAGAAGAAGATAACATAAATTAAGAAGAATGGAAAAGTAAGGAAGGAAGAAAAAAAGAAAAACCTTGTTAATGGTGATGAGAGAGAGAAAGTAGAAAGTGAGGAAGAAGGAAGGAGGAAGAAAGGGAAAGAAAATAATGAGGGGGGAAAAGAAAAAGTAGGATTTGGGGAAGAGAAAGATAAGATATTTGGCAAATTAGGATAAGCTATGCGGCGCAAGCGTCGCGACCGCGTGGGGGACGCGTTCGCGCGACTTGCGCTTAAATGAATTGACGCGGTCGCGTCGGTCACGCGGTCGCGTCGGTCACGCGGACGCGTGACTTGTTTTGTGCTACTGGCGCAAGGGCAGCCTCGCGCTCGCACAACTCTCTGTTCAAAACTTATTTTTGCCAAAATCCAGGGTGACGCGGTCGCGTGGTCGACGCGATCGCGTGAGTGGCCACTATAGGGATATGACGCGGACGCATGAGCCATGCGTCCGTGTGGTAAGGCTTGTGCGTTCAGCACCAGTCTAGCACCACTCTAGTACAACTTTCGGTTGTGCACCCTTTCTTACGTCGATTTTCAGGTCACGCGTCCGCGTGGTTGATGTGGACGCGTGGGAGGCATGTTTCCCTTGTGACGCGGTCGCGACAGCGACGCGGTCGCATGGGGTGATTTGTGCCAAAGGCACGCCTCCAGCCACGCTCCCGCGTGACTCTCTGTTCGATTTGTTATTCACTCTGAGCCACCTGCGACGCAGATGCGTCGGTGACACTGTCGCGTCGCGGCTCGCCCCTCTTTTTTTTTAATTAAAAATATGCAAATGCAGATGCAAACTAAATGTACTAATAAAGAGAAGAGTTATTGAATAAGAAAACTAAGAATAAAGAGAAGAACGATCATACCATGGTGGGTTGTCTCCCACCTAGCACTTTGCTTTAACGTCCGTAAGTTGGACGCTCCACTAGCTCAGTCTTCTGCTGTGAGTGGATCTTCCAAGAGGAAGATTTCTAGCTCCTTGTTTTTCGTCACCTTCTCGCCGTGATATAGCTTCAAACGATGTCCATTAACCTTGATGAGTTCAGAGCTGGAAGAATAACTTAGGTGAAAAACTTCGTACGGCTCAGCCTTCTCTATTCTATAGGGACCTTCCCATCTTGATCTCAACTTGCCTGGCATGAGCCTCAGTCTGGATTTGTAAAGGAGGACTAACTCCTCAGGTTGGAACTCTTTCCTCTTGATGTGCTGATCATGTACAGCCTTCATCTTTTCCTTGTACAGTCTGGAGTTCTCATAAGCTTCCAGGCGAAGGCTTTCCAATTCTTGCAGTTGCAACTTCCTTTCAACTCCGGCTTCCTCAAATCCCATGTTGCACTCTTTCACTGCCCAAAAGGCTTTGTGCTCTACCTCAACTGGGAGATGACAGGCTTTTCCATAAACTAAGCGAAAAGGACTAGTCCCAATGGGTGTCTTGTATGCTGTTCTGTATGCCCAAAGTGCATCTTGTAGCCTGGTGCTCCAGTCTCTTCTATGAGGTTTGACTATCTTCTGTAATATGCGCTTTATCTCTCTGTTAGACACCTCGGCTTGTCCATTAGTCTGAGGGTGATAGGCTGTTGCTACTTTATGAATTATCCCATGCTTCTTCAGTAATCCTGTTAGTCTCCTGTTACAAAAATGGGTGCCTTGATCGCTCACAATTGCTCGCGGTGATCCAAAGCGACAAATAATGTGGTTTCTCACAAAGGAAACAACAGTGTTAGCATCATCAGTGCGGGTAGGAATTGCTTCCACCCATTTGGAAACATAATCTAAAGCTAACAATATATAAAAATAACCATTAGAATTTGGAAATGGACCCATGAAGTCAATGCCCCAAACATCAAAAATTTCACAGAAAAGCATAATTTGTTGAGGCATCTCATCCTTCTTGGATATATTATCAAATTTTTGGTATAGGAAACAAGATTTCAAAATTTAGTAGTGTCTCTAAAAAGAGTAGGCCACCAGAATCCACAGTCTAAGATTTTTCTAGCTGTTCTTTGAGGGCCAAAATGTCCTCCACTCTCAGATGAGTGACAGGCCTCTAAGATGGACTGGAATTCTGATTGAGGTACACACCTTCTAATTACCTGGTCAGCTCCACATCTCCATAAATATGGGTCATCCCATATATAATATTTAGACTCGTTTTTCAGCTTGTCTCTTTGATGCTTAGTAAACTTTGGAGGAAAAGTGCGGCTAACTAGATAATTAGCTACAGGTGCATACCAAGGGACTATCTCAGATACTGCTTGCAGGTTATCAAATGGAAAATTATCAGCTATAGGAGTGGAGTCATCCTTAATGTGCTCAAGGCGACTCAAGTGGTCTGCCACTAAATTCTGGTTTCCACTCTTATCCTTTATTTCTAAATTAAACTCTTGTAGTAGTAGTATCCAACATATAAGCCTTGGTTTGGATTCTTTTTTAGCTAATAAATACTTTAGAGCTGCGTGGTCTGAATACACTACTACTTTAGTACCAAGTAAATAGGCTCAAAATTTATCCAGAGCAAAAATAATAGCAAGAAGCTCTTTCTCAGTAGTAGTGTAATTAGACTGAGCAGTGTCTAAAGTTTTAGACGCATAAGCAATTACAAAGGGGTCCTTACCTTCACGCTGAGCCAGCGTTGCTCCTACTGCATGGTTGGAAGCATCGCACATGATTTCGAATGGCTGGCTCCAGTCTGGTCCTCTCACAATTGGAGCTTGAGTCAGGCCAGTTTTCAGCTTATCAAACGCTTGTTTGCAATCCTCACTGAACTCAAACTCAATATCTTTCTGCAGTAATCTGGATAAGGGAAGTGCTACCTTAATGAAGTCCTTAATGAATCTCCGGTAAAAACCTGCATGGCCAAGGAACGAACGGACTTCCCTCACAGAGGAGGGGTAAGGCAAACTAGAAATAACATCCACCTTTGCTGGGTCTACAGAAATGCCAGTATTAGATACAACATGTCCTAGTATGATACCTTGTTTAACTATAAAGTGACATTTTTCAAAATTTAATACAAAGTTTGTACTGACACATCTATCTAATACTCTAGATAAACCATCTAAGCAAAGGCTAAAAGAATCACCATAAACGCTAAAATCATCCATAAAAACCTCCATACAGTCCTGAATAAGATCAGAGAAGACACTTATCATGCACCTTTGGAAAGTAGCTGGTGTATTGCACAAGCCAAAGGGCATTCTCTTATAACCATAAGTCCCAAAAGGACAGGTGAAAGTAGTCTTTTTCTGATCTTCAGGAGCTATATGAATCTGAAAATAACCTGTGTAACCATCTAAAAGGCAATAATGTGATTTACCTGACAGGCGATCCAGCATTTGATCAATGAATGGAAGAGGATAGTGATCCTTGCGAGTGGCCTGGTTTAGGCGCATGTAATCAATGCAGACTCTCCAGGCGTTCTGTACTCTGGTTGCTATGAGCTCTCTATGCTCATTCTTTACTGTAGTGACTCCAGACTTCTTGGGCACCACTTGTACTGGGCTTACCCATTCACTGTCTGAGATGGGATAGATAATATTCGCCTCTAGTAGTCTGGTCACTTCCTTTTTGACAACCTCTAAGATAGTGGGATTCAGTCTTCTCTGGGGTTGACAAACAGGTCTTGCTCCCTCTTCTAAAAATATTCTGTGGTCACAAACTTGAGGATTGATGCCCACTATGTCTACCAAACTCCACCCAATTGCCTTCTTATGCTTCCTCAGCACATTAAGTAACTGTTCTTCTTGTTGAGAAGTGAGTTCCCGTGCAATGATAACTGGAAACTGTTGCTTGTCCTCAAGGTAAGCATATTTGAAGTGTGGAGGGAGGGGTTTTAATTCAAACTTCGGCTCATGGCTAGGTTCTGGATTATCTGGAGCTGGTGACAATGGTAAAGTATTTTCATTGTCCTCAGAAAGTGTCCCCACACTCGGACCTTGTCCTATGTACTTCTCTTCTAACTCCTCCTGGTGAATTTCAGCTACGGTTTCATCTATGATGTCACACTGGAGGATAGAATGATCTTCTGGAGGGTGCTTCATAATTCCATTCAGATTGAAGCTTACTACTCGGCCATCTATTTCAAAAGAGTATGTTCCTGAAAAAGCATCCAATTTGAACTTCGAGGTCTTCAGGAATGGTCTTCCGAGTAGGATTGATGATGGCTTCTCTGAGTCATTTTGGGGCATCTCCAGGATATAAAAATCAATGGAAAGGTGAGCCCCTTAATGCCCACTAATACATCTTCAGCAACTCCAGCCACTGTAATAATGCTTTTATCTGCTAACACAAAATGAGCTGCCGACCTTTTTAAGGGAGGGAACCTCAAAATATCATATATAGACAAAGGCATTATACTCACACATGCTCCTAAATCACACATGCAATCAGAAAATACCACACCATCAATAGTACAATTAACCATACATGGACCTGGATCACTACACTTTTCAGGTATACCTCCCATTAAAGCAGATATAGAACTACCTAAAGGAATAGTTTCTAATTCATTAATTTTGTCTTTATGTATACATAAATCTTTTAGAAACTTTGCGTATTTAGGTACCTGTTGAATAACATCAAAAAGGGGAACAGTTACCTCAACCTTTTTGAATATTTCTACCATTTTGGGATCAGGTTCCAGCTACTTCTTGGGCTTCCTTGCAAGTTGTGGAAATGGAATAGGAATGGCGTTTTCTGCAGTATCTGTGCCCTTTGGTGCTTCTTCATGTGATTGAGCTTCTTCTTCTTCAGCCGTGTCCTGTATGTCCTCTTCCTCCTCAACATCTTCTATTTGCACTACCTCTTCAGCTGAGGCGTGTTCTGGTGGGCTTGGCTCCTCCTGGTTCCTCTCTTGCAATGTGGTTTCGGACCTTAGGGTGATGGCATTAATGCCACCCTTTGGATTGGGCAATGGTTGAGAGGGGATTCCACTGGAGCTTGCCTGTTGAGTGTTTGAAGTATTGGGTGGTGCCAGCTGAGAGATGAGAGCTTGTATAGCGGATGCTAGGCCATTAAGTGAACTTTCCATGTTCCTTTGTCCTTATGCAATGGATTGAAGAGTATCGTCACTCGGAGAAGAACTAGAGTGAGTGATCTGCGGAACTTGTTGTTGGTTATGTTGTGGTCCTTGGGACTGCCTCAGGTGGGTGCTTTGTAAGGCTGGTTCTGGTTCTGTTGCCTGTTATTGTTATTATTCCACCTCTGATATCCTTGATTGTCTCTGCCTCCTCTGTTATTGTTGTCCCTCCAATTCTGGTTAGAATTGTCTCTGTGGGACTAACTATTGGCTTTGCTGTGCTTGTTGTTGACTCAGTTGCATCTGCTTCAGTAAGTTGGTCATTTCACATATACTCTGAGCCAGAGCAGTATTTTCTTTGCTAGAAGATACCTCTGCAATAGCCTTTGAGTGACTTTGTTTCTGCCTGTGATTCCTTGTAGACTCAGCCAAGTCGCTGATCAATTGCCATGCCTCATCAGTGGTCTTGTACTTTTTTATAGACCCATTGCTAGCACTCTCCAATGTGGTTTTATCTTGGGGCCTCATGCCCTGTGTGACGTAGCCGAGCAACACTATCTTGTCAATCATATGGTGGGGGCATGCTTCCAGAAGATTGTTGAAGCGCTCCCAATATTCATAGAGAGTCTCGGATTCGTCCTGGACAATCATGGAAATGTCCTTCCTAAGTTTATCAGTAACTTCGACTGGAAAGAATTTTTCCAAAAATTCTCTTCTGAGTGTATCCCAGTCAGAAACGGTTGCTGCGGGTTAAGTGTAGTACCACTCTCTTGCTTTTTCCTCAAGAGAGAATGGAAAAACTTTCAATAGAATAAAAGTTTCATCTGCACCATTGCGCCTGACAGTAGAACAAGCTACTTGGAAATCCCTCAGGTGCTTGATAGGCTCTTGAGCAGGTAAGCCATGAAACTTAGGCACTGACGTTAGGATTTTTGCCAGTAAAGAATGTCATAAAAACAGTCGCATTGTAGATATAGTCTCTAAACCGACAAAAATCCCTTCGTACAAATGTTTTGGTTGTCACTAGTAACAAACCCCTAAATAAATTGATAACCGAAGTATTCAAACCTCGGGTCGTCTTCTCAAGGAATTGCAGGGAGGTATGTTCTTATTATTGGTTATGAAGATTGTAAATTGGGGGTTTTGGAAGTAAGGAAGCAGTATGTTGCACAAAAAGAATAAAATAAAATAGTAATAATAAAATAAACTCTTGGCAAGGTATGAAGACTGGAGGTCCTATCCCAGTAAAATCATAATCCTAAGAGAGAGGAGAGAACCTCTCTCTCTAAAAACTACATCTACTCCTGAAATTGTGAATGTGTGAGAGCCTCCCTCTGAATGGATGCATTCTCTCACTTTATAACCTCTAATCTGTGTTTTCTGGGCCGCAAACTGGGTCAGAAACAGTCCAGAATTCGCTGGGTTCGAATTTTAATGCGCTGATTTCCGTCACTGCGACACGGCCGCATAGATCACGCGATCGCGTCACCTAGCTTCAGGGAAACTATAGCATATTATATATCAAATCGAAGCCCCGGACGTTAGCTTTCCAACGCAACTAAAACCGCATCATTTGGACCTCTGTAGCTAAAGTTATAGTCGTTTGAGTGCAGAGAGGTCAGGCTGGATAGCTTAGCAATTTCTCCAACTTATTGCATTCCTTCCACTTTTGCATGCTTTCTTCCCATCCTCCAAGCCATTCCTGCCTTATAATATCTTTGGTAGTGTATACACTCTAATTACTCAAGTGTTTTAGGTTCGATTCTCTCAATTCTCTACTAACCTTGCTTTCTAAGGCTTGCTCTTCATCTAACAATCAACATAAATTTAATGCATAAATACACAAATCAAGAGGTCTTTTAAGGGTTGTAATGGGGTTAGGGTCAAGGTAGGATTGTATTTGGCCAAGTGGACTAAAATTTGAATCCTTAATTAACTTAAACTTTTTTCACCTAACTTTAAACAATCCATGTAATCATAATACAACATCTAACCATCCATTAACCATGTTTCCACGTATTCATGTATTCTAATTTCAAGTACAATTCATATGCATTGCTTTCACCACTTATTTTGGGGCATTTTGTCCCCTTTTACTTATTTGCTCTTTCTCTTTTTCTTTTTATATATATATATTCTTTTATTTTTCTCAATGCATATGATTAATGCATGAATCATGTTCTAAACATTTCTTTCACATTTTCATAAAGATATATAATACCCAATTCTCAAACCAAATGTTTTCAAACCCACTTTCCCACACTTAAATCATAAGCACTCTCACTAGTCTAAGCTAACTAAGGATTCAAATTTAAGGACATTATTGTTTTTCGCTTAGAGTTAATGATGTGCTAAAGTAAGGAATAAAGGGGTATAATAGGCTCAAATTGGTTTGTAAAGGATAATGGAAGGTAAGGCCATATGGGTATGTAAGCTCAGTGAAACAAAGGCCTCAATCATGTAAGTGTATGCATACATTAAACAATGGAAATATAGAATTAAGCAAGACAAAGATCACAATTTTAGAGAGAAAAACACACACACAAAAAAATAAAATATTGGTTGATAAAATGCAACCAATTCAAATAGGCTCAAAATCTCACAGGTTTTGTGTGTTCGAGCTCTAAACCATGTTCCAATATAATATTTCTTCAAACAAGTGTAACAAAAAAAATTTTATTCAAATTAGTGAAATACTTTAAAAGGTTTCTTGAAAAAGAAAATATTACTTCAACCAAGTGGTAAAATATGCAAAAAATCAAACAAATATGCAATCAAACATGCAAATGCAACAATGAACAAACAAATAAAATAAAAATTTTGGTGTTGAGTCAGGAAATAACTAACCCATGGAGATCGGTATCGACCTTCCCACACTTAAAGATTGCACCGTCCTCGGTGCATGCTAAGATGTGCAAGTGGATGGGGGTTGTGGTTTCTCAGCTGGGCTCTTTTTTTGTTCCTTTCCTTGCCGGCGGTTTGGGAGTAGCTTTCTCCTTTCCTTCCTTGGTGGCCATCCTGAAGAAGGGAAGAGAAAGTAAATTAAATTCAATAGATATATAGCAAGGAAGAGAATGGAAGAGTGGTGATGGATGCACATTAGGATGTAATTGACATTAACACATGCTCTCGAGTACATGTGAAAAGTCAGCAATGAAAAATAGCCAGTGCATCGAAAGATAAGTGGATGCAGGGTGTTTATTGGTATGCCAGAAAAGGGCATGAGTAGCATAGACCAAGCATTACTTGTAATGAATTACCATGTTTGTATTGACAATTATATTCAATTAAAATAGTAAAGGGAGTTTATGAAAAGCAAGCATTGAATAGTAGAATAACATAGAGAAGTGCATAATGCCATATGAGCTTTTTCACAAACACATAGCATGCATGGTGAAGAAGGTATAGAAAGTATTACAGTGAACATGCAAGCAATCCTTTAAAGAAGATAATAATAATTGTCAAACATATAATGAGGAATAATGACTCAAATAAAATTTTAACACCAATGAAAATAATGCAATGAATGAAAGTATACAAATAAATGAAATAAAATAGAATGGAAGTGAAAGAAAATAAGAAGGGAAGAAGAAAGAAATAAGAAAAGAGAAGAAAAATAAGGATTAGGGAAGAAAATATAAGAAAATTGGCTAATCTGGATATTCTGTGCGCCGCCTGTGACGCGGACGCGTGAGGGACGCGGTCGCGTGGTTCGTGATAAGGTCAGGTGACGCAGACGCGTGGATCACGCGATCGCGTGGCCTGTTTTGTGTGATTGGCACGAGTGCAGCCTCATGGTCGCGCAACTCTCTGTTCGAAACTCTTTTTGCCAAAATTCTGGGTGACGCGATCGCGTGGGGCATGCGATCGCGTGAGTGGCCATCATGGGGATATGATACGAACGCGTGAGGCATGCCTTCGCGTGGTGAGGTTTGGGCTACCAGCACGAGTCCAGCCCAACTCCAGCTCAACTTTCGGCCATGCACCTGGTTGACGTCAATTTTCAGGTCACGCGGCTGTGTAGGGCACGCGATCGCGTAGGAGGCCAGTATTCCCCTGCGACGCGGACGCGTCAGCGACGCGGTCGCGTGGGACGAATTGTGCCACTGGCACGCCAACATCCTCGCTTCAGCGTGACTCTCTGTTCGTTTTTATTTTTCTCCCCTCTCCTTGCGACGCGGGCGCGTCGCTAATGCGGTCGCATCGCGTGCTCGCTTCTCTTTTTTTTTTATAATCTGAAAATGCAAAATGCAGTGTTAATATGAATGTGATGCAAAACTCCAGGTTCAATATAACAAAATAAAATAAAATTCAAAAGCAAATAAAACTAAATAAAAATGAAAAAGGACGATCATACCATGGTAGGTTGTCTCCCACCTAGCACTTTTAGTTAAAGTCCTTAAGTTGGACATTTGATGAGCTTCCTGTTATGGTGGCTTATGCTTGAACTCATCCAGGAATCTCCACCAGTGTTTGTGATTCCAGTAACCTCCGGGGTCCCAAACTAGGCATGTAAAACCCTTGAGCAGCTTCAAAAAGATTCTTAGGCTCCCGGGGTGCTGGATGTCAGAACAGATTCCAGGATCCCAAATCTTGCTTTTACACCCATCTTTGTCGGGATCTGTATTTTTCCAGCCGGGTGATAAGTAATTTGAATTCTCACTGTATCTACCAAACAGCTTTCTAGACCCATTCAATTGAGGTCTACACCAACCTTTGCGTTTAAACTTAAAGCTTCCAACCATAATGAACCTTGCAGGATAATTCTTACCACTGGCCATCTTCCTCTTACTCTTAATGCCACAAAGAGCTCTAAGTTGACCATCCGTCTCCAGTAGCCCATATTCAAGTAGGATTAGAAAGCTATGGGATATGAATTTTACCCACTTGAATTGTGAAGGATGATGGCAACTTAGGGGGAGGTATTTTTAATGAAATTGCAAGTTCCACTCCCTTGTGCTCTTCTCTGATAATTACCACCTCTTTGCAAGCTTCTTCAATTTCAACCTCTTCCTCTTGGTAGCTCTCTTTCAATTCAATCTCCTATTCATTGCTTTCCAAGGGTATGGGAGGTTGTGCTTCTTCTTCTTGAATCTCCATCTCTTGATCAACCTCTTCCAAGTCTTTAACTATGATATGCTTTGGAGGTTGTACACCCTCCTCAGCATCAATTTCAACCATCTTGGAAGGAGGCTCTATGACTGGACTTTCCCATGGAGGTTCTGCATCTCCTAAGTCTTCAACCACTTCTTCTTCTTCTTGAACAATGACAACTTCTTCTACTTGTTCTAGTGCGAATTCATTCTCTGTCTTGTCCACTGGGGTTTCTGGTATCTCCTTCATGCTATGCTCTTCACTAGACTGTCCACATGGGACTGTGGCTGATCCTTGTGTATTTAAGCGTCTAGAAGCCCATTGAATTAATACTTGCCCTAGTTATTGAACGGTTGCCTGAAATTTAATTACTGTCTCCCTTAGGCGATCCTCTGCTTCTCGGGTTGCCGGACTTGGACATGATACAAAAGAAAGTGGTGGTGGTTGGGAGTGATTGGATTGGAATTGGGGTGGTTCTATATATGGTTCATATGGCTCATAAGGTGGTTGGTATGGTGGATGTGGGTTAGGGTCGTATGGAGGTGAATGGCGGAAAGAGGCTTGTGAGTATGGCGGTCCCGGCGGTCCCTGAGGAGGTTCATAGGCATATGATGGTGGTTGTTGATAGTCCATTTTTTGAAATTTGAATTTTAAATTTTTTTGAGATTTGAATTTTTGAAATTTGAATTTTGAATTTTGAAAATTGATTTTTGAAATAAGATAAGATAAGAATAAAATTTTAAAATTAAAAATCTGAAAATATTATTTTTTTTTTCGAAAAAAATTAATAAAAAATATTTTTGAATTAATAAAAATAAATAAACAAGCAAAAATCAAAAAATATTTACAATAACCAATAATAAGGCACACGTTTGCAATTCCCCGGCAACGGCGCCATTTTGACGTTAGGATTTTTGCCAGTAAAGAATGTCATAAAAACAGTCGCGTTGTAGATATAGTCTCTAAACCGACAAAAAATCCCTTTGTACAAACGTTTTGGTTGTCACAAGTAACAAACCCCTAAATAAATTGATAACCGAAGTATTCAAACCTCGGGTCGTCTTCTCAAGGAATTGCAGGGAGGTATGTTCTTATTATTGGTTATGAAGATTGTAAATTGGGGGTTTTGGAAGTAAGGAAGCAGTATGTTGCACAAAAAGAATAAAATAAAATAGTAATAATAAAATAAACTCTTGGCAAGGTATGAAGACTGGAGGTCCTATCCCAGTTATCCTTATCAATTGTAATGAGAATTGGATTTTTCTCCCACTTTATTAACCTCTAACTATGAAGGTAAGTTAAGTGGATGAATTAATTCTCGAAGAATTCCAATTCTCAATCAACAATGAGTTTGATAACTCAAGAGTTACCAATTATTTAACCAAAGCCAAAAGGAAGAAAATGTGTAAGTTAAATTGAAAGCACTTATAAATAAAGCAAAGCAAAATTAAATCTGAAATTACCTCGAATTGCATTAATAATAGAAGATCAATCTGAACATAAAGAGTTCATAAATTAAATTGAGAAAAGAAATAAAAATAAAGAACCTGGGATTGAGAGCTACTCCTAAAACTTAAGAGAAATCCTAAATCCTAATCCTAAGAGAGAGGAGAGAACCTCTCTCTCTAAAAACTACATCTACTCCTGAAATTGTGAATGTGTGAGAGCCTCCCTCTGAATGGATGCATTCCCCCACTTTATAGTCTCTAATCTGTGTTTTCTGGGCCGCAAACTGGGTCAGAAACAGTCCAGAATTCGCTGGGTTCGAATTTTAATGCGCTGATTTCCGTCACTGCGACGCGGCCGCATAGATCACGCGATCGCGTCACCTAGCTTCAGGGAAACTATAGCATATTATATATCAAATCGAAGCCCCGGACGTTAGCTTTCCAACGCAACTAAAACCGCATCATTTGGACCTCTGTAGCTAAAGTTATAGCCGTTTGAGTGCAGAGAGGTCAGGCTGGACAGCTTAGCAATTTCTCCAACTTATTGCATTCCTTCCACTTTTGCATGCTTTCTTCCCATCCTCCAAGCCATTCCTGCCTTATAATATCTGAAAACACTTAACACACATATCAAGGCATCTAATGGTGATAAGAGAGGATTAATAATAAGCAAATATAAGATCAAAGAAGCATGTTTTCAATCAAAGCACATAATTAGGAAGGCAAATGTAAAACCATGCAAATAGTATGAATAAGTGGGTAAAAAGTAGATAAAAACCACTCAATTGAGCACAAGATAAACCATAAAATAGTGGTTTATCAGGCACCAAGTTGAGCAGTGCAGTCTTTATTTCAAAGTCTGTAGCCACTGCAGGGTGATGCGCTTGAAAAGGTTGCATTGTGAAATCAGGGGCTCCAGCCTGCTGGATAGTAATTCTCCTAGGTGCTGCCATGTCACCTACACGTAAATCAACCGAATCAGCAGAAAGGGAGCTTGTTTCTTCCTCAAGTGACGTTTCAGATTCGTCCTCAGAGAGGACTAACCGACGCCAAGCTTGCCTTATTCGTGAGATAGTTCTTTCAATCTCAGGATCAAATACTGGCAAGCTTGGATCAGGAGGTGAACGCGTCATTTAATGAAAGAAACATGTATCTAATAGTAGCAAAAATAAAATAAAATACAAATATATAAATTCCAATCAATAACTTAGCACTCAGTTGCAACTCCCCGGCAACGGCGCCAAAAATTGACGTAGCGGAAATTGGCGAGTTAAGAATTTATTATAAGAGATACGTTGCAAGTACAGTTCTTAACCAACCAAAAATCCACTTATCAATTTAGAAGGGTTGTCACAAAATTAAAATTAAAATAATGGGAGTATGAATCCCAGGTCGTCTCCTAACGAGTTACAGAAAGATGTGTTATTTTATTAATCAAATGTTTTCCAAAATGGGTTGAGTTGATAAGTAGGAAATTAAATTAGAGAAATTATGTAATTTTAAATAAAAACCTTGACTGGGAGTAGATTAGTTGGAAGCCCTATTCTTGTTGGAGTACAATCAAGATTAATTGATAATTGGAGGTTGTTTTGCTTAGTTACCCTTTACTAGGTAGAGGGAAGTCAAGCAAGTTGGAAAACTATTTCTAGTCACAAGTCCTAATCCTCACCCTTGGGAAGGACTAATTTCAATAACTAGAGGGCGATCCAACAATAAACCCAATTACAATTTTTCTTTTAAGTAATCCAACTCAAGGTTTCCTTTCAATCATCTCCCAATCAAGTTATAGAACTACTCGCTCATTGTGAATATAAATTTCATAACATAAGAAAGAGAAGTAAAGGAAGACATGATAAATAATAATCAAAAGATCAATTAAAAATAAAAATAGTTCTTATATAAATAAATTCTAGAAATAATCCAAGAATAACTCTGAGTAAATACAGAACATGAAAGAGTAAGTGACAAGTAAGAAAACAAACTAGAATGATGAAGTCTTGATGGAGGTAATAACTCTTCCCAATGTTCCGATCCAAAAAGCAATAAAATCAAATCCTAAAAACTATGGATGTGTAGAGAGAAAACCTAGAGGAGAGGTAAAATCAGATCTAAAAAACTAAAACTATGTGGAATGAATGTTCTCTTTTGTCTCTGCATGTTCCCTGGCTCTAATCTGCTTTTCTGGGCCAAAAACTGGGTTAAAACAGGGCCCAAAATTGCCCCCAGCGAATTCTGCAGATTCTGCAGATCGCGCATGTCACGCGATCGCGTCATCCAGGCGTTCGCGTCATCCAGCGTTTTGCCTTGCCGCGCGTGCGCGTTGTCCACACCTTCGCGTCACTGGTGCAGTTTCCAATCCGCGCGGTCGCGTGAGCCATGCGTCCGCGTCAGTGCAATTTCGTCTATATCGCGCAGTCGCGTGAGCCATGCGTCCGCGTCACTTCTCGCTGGTCATCTCCTTAATTTCTTGTGTTCTTTCCATTTTTGCAAACTTCCTTTCCAATCTCCAAGTCATTCATGCCCTATAAAGCCTGAAACACTTAACACACAGATCACGGCATCGAATGGAATAAAGGATAGTTAAAATACAAAATGAAAAGTCTCTAGGAAGCAAGTTTTCAACCATAAAGTATTTTTAGGAAGGAATTATAAATGCATGCTTATTTAATGAATAAATGGGTAAAGATTTGATAAAACCACACAATTAAACACAATATAAATCATAAAATAATGGTTTATCAGGAGCCTCAGCAGGCAGAGCCCCAACAGGCATAGCCCCATCACGAGGAGCCTCCGCAGACACAGCTAGCAGATCCATCGGCCCCTATACAGGCAGAGCCTCAGGCACCTTCATTGCCAGAGCCTATAGAGACAGCATCAGCACACTATTCCGGAGGTGATGACTCTTCACACCCAGCTTGATTGAGCATCGAGGACGACGCTATTATTTAAGTGTGGGGAGGTCGCCATCTCTGGCGAATTTTATTTTGGTGAACTATTTAGACCCTTTTTATCCTATTTTGTTTCATTTTCTGTATTTTTATTTTATCTTATTTTATCTTATTTTCTTTCCAGTACTTGCACATTTTCCTTTACTGTATTTCTGTTTATTTCTACTTTATTACATTTTGCACTTTGGGCTGTATATATCTTAGATATTTAGCTTGATTTGCACTCTTAGCTTATTAGTTGTGATATAGAAAATATAGATTATTAAGTTTAGTCTACTCTTTTTAACATATGAGAATTTGGTTTAATTGAAAATAGAGAGTAAACTAGAAATTTTTAGTTTTTCATAATCACAACAATCCACTTAGTATATATATAGATATATAATAATAAATGTTGGTAAATTGACGACATTTTTCAAGGAATATATTTATTTCTATAAAAGCCATTCAAACATTCACATTGATTAGAGTTGAAACTCTTTATTCTTACTTGCATGATATACGTAAATGTTATATGGTTTTTGAGCCAAAGAACACACAACCTGTAAGTTTTTGAGCTTAATTGCATGGTTACATTATTTAACCATAGTTTTCATTCCTGTGTGTTTCTTCACTATGATTGTAATCTTTTACTTTGTTCCATCCTATATGTCCAATATAGAATGTATTTACATGCTTGCATATAATTGAGGCCATTACTTATTTTTGCTCACTTATCCCAAATAGCCTACCCTTTTAAGTCACCCTTGTTTTCCACCTTGAGCCTTTTAATCCCCATTTATTCTGTATTTTATCACATCACTAGCCTTAAGCGAAAAAACAAATTATATCACCACAAATTGAATCTTTGGTTAGCTTAAGATAGAGATTATATATCAACTAAGTGTGGGGAACCGTGGGAACATGGGTTGATAGGAAAAGTATTCAATTGATAAATAAGAATTTGGGTACCTACTCATGTGAAACCAGAAAGTTTGGAAATCCATATGTATTGATAAGTTATATTTACTCTTCAAAAAAATTCCTATAATTAAATAAATAAGCTTAGGGGACAAATTTACCCCAACAATGAGTTTAGTAAAAAAAATCAATGCATCTGTGATAAAATTAAAAATAATTTGGTACATGAGTATGTGATACAAAAATGGAAAAATTGGGTAGCTAGGCATAATTTAAGAATTGTATAAGAGTATGTATATGTTAGGTGAGATCTTAGACTAATCAAGGATTCAATTTATAGCTTACTTAGCCATATATATATACCCTCACCTTTGCCTTAACCCCATTACAACCTTGAAAAGACCTCATGATGTTTGCATGTGTACATTAAATATTTGTTGATTGATTAGATGAAGAACAAAGTTTTACAACCTTGAAAAGACCTCATGATGTTTGCATTTGTACATTAAATATTTGGTGATTGATTAGATGAAGAACAAAGTTTTAGAAAACATGACTAGAGAAGAGTAGAATGATTAACCCCAAACACTGAGTGATTAGAGTGTATATACAAATCCAGTGAGGGTTCAATAGCTCATTTCCATATATCCATGTTTAATCATTGATTGTCTTGCAAGTTTGTGAACTCTTTTGACTAACTCAACTCAACTGTGAATGTGTTTTAACATGATTTAGCCTTGGTTGTGCATATATAATTCCTTGAAAATTTTGACTCAATTTAACCACATGTAAGCTTTATATATATAGGTGGATAATAATTAGAATTACATGATTCATTTAGGTAGCTTGCATTTAGATAGATTGCATTGCATAGATTCCACCATTCTACCTTCACTCTTTTTTTTAGTTTCTCTTGAATTTAGCATGAGGACATGCTAATATTTAAGTGTGGGGAGGTTGATAAACCACTATTTTATGATTTATCTTGTGCTAATTTGAGTGGTTTTTATCAATTCTTCACTCACTTATTCATATAATTTGCATGGTTTTACAATTCCTTCCTTATTATGTGATATATGTGAAAACATGTTTCCTAAGCCTTAAAAATATTAATTTTAATTATCCTTTATTACCATTCGATGCCGTGATCTGTGTGATTAGTATTTTCAGGCTTTATAGGGCAAGAATGGCTTAGAGGACAGAAAGAAAATATGCAAAAGTGGAAGGAACGCACAAAAATGAAGTTTTGAAGAAACTGACAGTGATGCGCGCGCATGGACGACGCGTACGCGTGACAAGAAAAATCTCCAAATGACGCGCACGCGTAACCTACGCGTACGCGTGATAGACGCCACATACAAAAAGTTGCAGAAGTCGCCCCAGCGATTTCTGAGCTGTTTTTGACCCAGTTTTCGGCCCAGAAAACACATATTAGAGGCTATAAATTGGGAGAATCCATTCATTCATAGGGACAACTTCTCATTATACATAATTTTTAGGTTTTAGATGTAGGATTTCTTCGTTTTCTCAATTCCAGGTTCAATGTTCCTTTAATTTATGTGTTCTTCTACTTTTATTTATTCTAGTTTATCTATTTCTCCTATTGATCACTTTCTGTTGCTATTTGATTTATGAATTCTTATGTTTAATTTGATTTTCTATTTAATACAATTTGAGGTATTTCAGAGTTAAGATTGCTTTCTTCAAATTCATGTTATTGATGCTTTTTAATTTAATTTAGATTTTTCTCCCTTTGCTTTGGTTGAGTAATTGGTGACACTTGAGTTATCAAACTCAGCTGTTGATTAAAAATTAGAATTTGTTGATTGATTTGGATTCCTCTAAAGCTAGTCTTTCCATAAGGAGTTGACTAGGACTTGAGGAATCAAATTGATTAGTCCACTTGACTTTCCTTTATTTAGTAAGGGTTAACTAAGTGGGAGCAATAAACAATTCTCATCACACCTGATAAGGATAACTAGGATGGAATTTCCGGTTCTTATACCTTGCAATGGTTTTCATGATTATTAATTTACTTTGATTCTTGCAATTTATTTTCTTGTTCCTTATTTCAAAAACCCAAAAAGATACTTTCTTCCATAACCAATAATAAATCATACTACTCTGTAATTCCTTGAGAGATGACCTGAGGTTTAAATACTTCGGTTATAAATTTTATTGAGTTTTGTTACTTGTGACAACCAAAACTTTTGAACAAAGGGATTCTTGTGGGTTTAGAATCTATACTTATAACGGGAATTTAATTGCGAATTTCTAAACCACACAAAAGTCCTCTCATCAGTCCTTCTAGGTTGCTCATTTCTATTTGAATCCATGGTGAGCTCCTTCCTGTTTTTGCACACACACAAACAGAAAACAAGGAAAAGTGGAAATCTCTATGTCACAGTATAGAGAATTCCCGGTGAGGTATCCTATGTAAAAAGAAATAAAATAAAATAAAGCGAGCAATTAAACTAAGAATTTTGAAAACCAATAAGAAAGAGTAAACCAAAAATTTTGAAAATTAAACAAAGAAGAATACTAATATTCTCGAAAACTTCCAAAAGAAAATCACTAACGGGACACCAAACTTAAAATCAGAAATTAAGGGAGAATAAACAAAACCTAATTCGAAAACTTAAAGAAAAATAAACAAATAAACAAAACTAAGAAAAATACCTAATCTAAGCAATCAGACAACGAGTACTTGTTAATCACCGTCAGTCCCCAACAACAGCGCCAAAAACTTGGTGCGAATTTTTGGAATATCCATAATTGAACTGGGAAGTGCACCGAGTTGTCCAAGTAATACCTCAAGTGAGTGAGGGTCGATCCCACGAGAGTAATTCAAGAGTAAAAAAAGCAAATGAGAGAACTGGTGAGAAATTAATGAGAGAAAATAGTTAAGGTATCGGAGATGTTTACTTTTTCGGATTAAGTTTTCTTGCCAACTATTTTAATCATGCAAGATTCATTTCATGGCAAACTATAATTGACTAAACCCTAATGTCTTAGTGATTTAGACTCTTTTAACCTTCATCAACCGCCAATGTCTTGGTCACTTGATTCCGATTAGAGGGTTAAGTTCAAATCTAGTTTATGTCACGTATCCCGATTAGTTCAAGTAATTACAAATTTAGGAGGAATTTATTTTCAAGGTATTGTTCAGGTGAGATCCTCTTCCAAGGGTCACAAGAACGCAAATAGAATAAGGGTCATATTTTCTTTCCACCCAAATTCATAAAATAAAGAACGAAAGTAATCCTTGAAATTGAATTAATACATTAATTAAAATAGAAAAGCAATAGTCTTAATCCATAGAAATAAATAGAGCTCCTAACCATAACCAAGGAAGTTTAGTGGCTCATGACTTACAGAGAAAACAAGGATTCTGAAAAGTGTGAAACTGCCGAAGTGAGAAGATCCCCCTGAAAGGTGAATCTTTTCCCTTTTATATCTAACCTAATTTTGATTTGAAACTAAAAATAAAATATTAAATCCTAAAACTAAAAGATATTGTTTGTAAATAAAAATTACAAAAATAAAATAAAAGATAACTAATAAAAGCTAAATCCACTCGAAGATGCTTCATTAATGAGGCTTCAATTTAGATTTTCCAACGCTAAATGACAGGAGGGCGTTTAGCACCCAAAGAGGCAAAAAGCTTCCCGTTTTGTTGTGTTGCTAGCGCTAAACACCAGTTGGGCGTTTAACGCCTATAGAGGCAGCTTCAAATCTTCTCTTTTTAGCATAAAACTCTGTCAAATTGCTCCGAATCTTACCTGAAACTATAAAAATACTAAAACAACTCAAAGTAGCATCCAAAGAGAATTTTTTCACTAAAATATAATAAAACTTAATAAATTCTAACTAAAATTACTAGAAAACAAGGAAAATGGGTACAAGATGCTCACGCATCAGGTTGCATTACAAATGGCAAATAAATCTCTAAAACTGGCACATGGTATAGTGTAGAATGTCTTGGTCAAGATTGGAGAACTTTTCCTCCATGCAGATTTTGTAATCCTTGACATGGGGAGGATGAGAATGATTCCATTATCCTAGGAAGATCATTTTTGGCCACTAGGAGAGCTTTGATTGATGTGGAGCAAGGTAAATTGGTTCTGAAGATGCGTGAGAATTACTTGGTATTCAAGATTTTATATCTTTACATCACTCTGATGAAGGAGGCTATAATCCAAGTCTCTAAGTATCTTTGACTGAGGTAAAGCAAAGCTCACCGCTGAAGCCTCCTTTGGTGGGAGTTAATACCATCCCCTTTGACATCAAACCTAAGTTTGGTATTGGATGTGCATCATCCACCTAGGAGGGGAGCCCCAAGAAGAAGGTGCCCAAGGGTTAGAGGAACAAGAAAATTCCTACTGATGATTTTTTACCAGGAATGAAGGTGATAATTACTAAAAGTCCAATCCTACCTCATACAGTAAATAGGATCCTATCTCTTGAGCATATTGAGTTAATCCATGAGAGCACAGGAAAGAAGTTCATAGTGAGAGGTGAAGAGCTAAGTCCCTATGACTATCCCCCTCCTTAGTGGAGCTGACCATCAAGCTAGTGACGGTAAAGAAGGGCTTGTTGGGAGGCAACCCAACACTGAGTATCCTTCAATTTTTCTTTTAGTTTGTTTTCTTTATCTTTGATTTTTATTATTATTAGTATTCATAGTTTTCCTTGGTTTTCTGATGATTATGGTCATGCAAAGTGTGTAGAACAGGGACAGGAGGACTCTGGAGGAGAAGCAAAACACCCTGGAAAACAATTCACTTTAGTGCCTTGGCGCTAAATGCCAGGCTGGGCGTTTAGCGCCAGGAATGGAACCAAGGGCGCCAATGTTAAATTCCAGGAGGGCGTTTAACGCCCTGAAGGGCAGGAAGAAGCTGGCGTTAAATGCCAGGTGGGCATTTAACTCCCACAAGGAGCTTAATTTCAAGAATGGCCATACCCCCAAGGGCGCTAAACCCCAGGTAGGCGTTTAGCACTAGGCCTCGTCCCCATAAAAAAAAAAGTTTCAATTCTGGTGTTGAACGTCAGGAGTGGCATTTAACGCCCAGGATGACATGAGCAGTACCACGTTGGGGCGCTAAACGCTGGAGCTGGCGTTTAGTGCCAGCAATGTATATTTTTTAATTTTTGAAGAAACCTTTACCATTTCCAACGGTTAATATCCTCTCCCCCTCCCCCTTCCCTTTAACCATTCAACCTCCTTCTCCCATTCTCTCTCTCTCTCTCCCTTACCCACTATACCATCTACATTCATTCCCTATTTCCCAAACAACCTTCAAATCACCCTCACATCACCCAATCAACTCCCCTCAATCCCACCACTTCTTTCTCCTCCCCATTACCCAACGGTTACACCCCTCCCCCACACACCTCCATTAGTTTCATTAACCAACCAACCCCCTATCCCCTTTTACCGTAACCCCCCTCCATTCCATCTATATAAACCTCACTCCTCCCTCCTTTTACTTTTACCACACCTCCATACACCCCTCTCATTTCCTTACATCCATTTTTTTCCATTTCTTTTCCATCTTAACTGTGCACCCCTCTTCCCCCTTCCACTATTCTTCATTTTTTTTACTTCACTTTCACCACCGCCACCATAACTAAAACCACCCTCTCTCCACTCTCATCTTTCCATCACTTTTTTTCTTCACACTTGTAGCCAACCCCTATCCAGCATCTCCTTTCCCTCTTACATTTCTTTTCACTCTTCTATTTCTCTTTACTTGGAGACAAGCAAACTTTTAAGTTTGGTGTTGGAACACTCCACTTTTTCTTTATTATCATTATCCACATGGTTCCTAAAACTGGTAAATCTTCTTCAAGAAAAAGGAAAGAGAAGGATCCTGCATCCGGCCCATATGACTTCACCCTGTTTTTTTCTAAGACCTACGAGGATCACTTCAATGAAGTTGTCGGCAAAACGAAAGTGATCCCGGAGGTCCGCTTTGATCTGCAGCCAGGCGAGTATCCAAAAATCTGGGACCAGATTCTGAGAACAGGTTGGAAATTTCTAACCAACCCTGTGACCGATATAGGCGGGCTTATGGTTAGGGAGTTCTACGCCAATACTTGGGTGACTTACAAGCATGTCACAGACGTGAACCCAGACCCAAAGAACTGGCGCACTATGGTCCAAGGGAGCATCCTCGAGTTTAGTCAGGAGAGAGTGAGGGAAATACTTTAGTTACCACCTTCTAAAGACGACCCTCATTCTTACCCTCAGAGGATCAACACTGACCAGAGGCTGGACCAGATCCTCACAGATATATGCCTTTCTAAAGCACAGTGGAAGAGGGATGCTAGGGGTCAGCCATACCAGCTGGGCAAGCATGATCTGAGGCCAGTTTTTTGAGGATGGTTAGAGTTCATTCAGCGCTTTATCATTCTTACGAGTAATCGGTCCAAGGTTACTATTGACCGAGCCATGATGATTCATTGCATCATGCTCGTTAATGAGGTAGAGGTGCATCAGGTGATCCCGTAGGAGTTATACAGAATAGTCGAAAAGGCCTCCACCTCGGCTAGATTGGTCTTCCCCCACCTCATATTCCGCCTGTGTGAGGATGCCCGAGTCTGTATTGATGGAGATATCCCTATTGCTATTGATAGACCTATCACTAGGAGGGATATGGAGTATGCTAGGAAGATTGGACATGCACCACCTCAGGAGCCAGTTCCCACTCCTCAGCAGAAGCTGCCGGAGATGCCTCAGAGATTCTATTTCCCTCCTTGTGACTATTGAGTTCAGTTGACTACATCTCTAGGGGAGCTGACATCTTCTATTGATAAGCTGAGGATTGTGCATCATGACCACTTAACCCTCCTCTATTAGCTAGTATAGGAGCAGCTGAGGCAGAGGCGCAACTTGGATGAGCTGAAGTGCTAGAGAGGATTTCCGGGAGGGAGCAGCAGCCACCAGGACTGAGGTGGTTGAGTTTCAATATCTTCTGCTTATTTTATTTTCTGTTTTTCAGTGTTTATCTTATTTCCTGATTTCTGTTTGAAAGTTTTGCATGAGTAGTAGTAGTAGTTTATTGTTTTCTAGCCTAGTGATTTATTTTAATGTTTTATTTTTATTTTGAAAGAGGTCTCATGTATTTCTTACTGAGCTTAAAAAAATCAAAAGAAAAAGAAAAGAAGTAGTAAAATGCATGAGACTTAAGTTATATGTTATGAGTTATTTTAATTACTTTGATGTTGTGGTATTGTCTATGATTCTGAATATATGAACTGAATAGTGCATATTTGATATTGAAGTTAAGAATGTTGATTCCTGAGGTACAAAAACTTAGAGAAGTATTATGGATTCTCTAAAGTAAGTAAGAGATTGGTCTTGGAACCAAAATAAACAGCAAAAAGAAAAATAAAAATTAAAGTCCAAGGCTCTGAGAATCAATGGTTAGGAAGGTCAAACATGATTAAAAGCTCAAAGAGTTATTTTTCTTACCATATGCTTATGGTGTGAATCTGTCAAGTTACCCTTGAAACAGAGCACTAAGAGTCGAGACCAAGTATAATTATAGAGTATGCCAAGGGCTCTGAGCACCACTGACTAGGAGAAATTAAAAAAAATTCTAACTTCAAAAAGTCCCTAGTGATGTGCTTGTGGTGTTTTTGTGTCAAGCTAAATTTGAGACAAAACACTTAGAGTCATGGTTAGGCTCAAGATGAAAAGCACCAAAGAAAAGATAAGAAAAAGCTGTGTTCAAGGATTAATCAGAGCTTCAAGAAAAAGAAAGTCTATAATATCATTCGAGTTCTAATTCTGAAGGATATCAATATTTCTGAGCTTTAAAGGATAGTGAGATGCTAAACCAATTCAGAATTATAGTGTCATTAGCCCCACTGTGTGATTGGACATGAGCTTGAATGAGCACTCAAGTCTTAGGCATTTTCTCTTCTCAGTCCTATATTGTTTTTAGTTGCTTGACGATAAGAAACAGTTCAAGTTTGGTGTTGTGATATGTGAGCATCTTTCCCTTATTTTCTGTTTATTTTAAGTTAGAATTTATTGAGTTTAAGTATATTTTAGTGTTAAAATCCTCCTTGGATGCTACTTTGAGTTGTTTTGGTGTTTTAATTATTTCAAGTGAAATTCGGATCAGTTTGGCAGAGTTTTGTGCAAGAAAGAGAACAAATGGAGCTGCCCACTAGGGCGCTAAATGCCAAGCTGGCGTTTAGCGCCAGCAACTCATCGAGATCAGAGGAGTTTCTGCCCTCAAGGGTGCTAAACGCTGCAACTGGCATTTAGCGCCAGGCAATCTGGATCACACTTCACTCTTGGAGCATCTTTAGTTAGACTTAGCTCTTCTTAATTATTATCTTTTATCTTATTTTGGTTATTTTTTATTTACAAACAAAATTTTTTAGTTTTAGAATTTATTATTTTATTTTAGTTTCAAATCAAATTAGGTTAGATATAAAAGGAAAAAGATTCACCCATCGGGGAAATCTTCTCACTTCCGCACGTTCACATTTTCCGAACCCTAGTTTTTTCTCTGAAGCATGAGCCACTAAACCTCCTTGGTTAAGGTTAGGAGCTCTGTTTATTTCTATGGATTAAGACTATTACTATTCTATTTTAATTAATGTATTGATTCAATTTCAAAGATTACTTTCATTCTCTATCTTATGAATCTGGGTAGATCAGAAGAATAACCCTCATTCTATTTGTGTTCTTATAATTCTTGTAAGAGATATCTCACCTGAAAAATAGCTTGAAAGTAAATTCCTCCTAAATCGTTAATTACTTGAACTAATCAGGATATGTGACATACTATCCTCTTAGCTTTGGGTAATTAGAGTTTTTGTGGCCATAAACTAGAATTGAACTTAACCCTCTAATCAAAATTAAGTGACCAAAACATTAGCGGTTAACTAGGTTAGAGGAGACTAAATCACTAAGACATTAGGGTTTAGTCACTGACAGTTTGCCATGAAATGAATCTTGCATGATTAAAATAGTTGGCCATAAACTAAATCACTAAGACATTAAGGTTTAGTCACCTTAACTACTTTCTCTCGTATATTTCACATCATTATCACTGTTTGCGTTTTCTACTCTCTAAACTATTATGCTTTTTGAACCCTCAAAATATCACTTTCTGCTTGCCTGACTAAAGAATCATTCAACCATTATTGCTCAATCCATTAATCCTCGTGGGATCGACCCTCACTCACCTAAGGTATTACTTGTTACGACCCGGTACACTTTCCAGTTAGTTTGTGGTTTTGAAATACCCAACAGTTGGTAACTTGGGTAACCTTGAGTTACTAATGTTCAAGTTGATTGATAATATTGAGATTTTAATTAATCTTATTTCCATTGACGCTAATTTTTTGCTAATTCAATTAATAAGTTGGTTAAGACTTATGAATTAGGATTAATTAAGCTCATTTAACTTTCCTTCGATGTTGTGGATGACGAAGTGTGATTGCTCGTTGTAATTATCATGTTGTGGTTAGTGGTATGCGAAATTGTTACTCAGGTTGTGAATTATTGTTCGAAATTGATTCCCTGGCGATGGCACCAAAAACGGATGCACAGAACCATGGTCTAAACATATCTTCACAACTTCGCATAACTAACCAGCAAGTGCACTGGGTCGTCCAAGTAATAAACCTTACGTGAGTAAGGGTCGATCCCACGGAGATTGTTGGTATGAAGCAAGCTATGGTCACCTTGTAAATCTCAGTCAGGCAGATATAAAATAGTTATGGAGTTTTCGAAATTAATACTAAAATAAGGATAGAAATACTTATGTAAATCATTGATGAGAATTTCAGATAAGCGTATGGAGATGCATTCATTCCTCTGAACATCTGCTTTTCTGCTGTCTTCATCCAATCCGTCTTACTCCTTTCTATGGCTGGCTTTATGTAAGGATGTCACCGGTGTCAATGGCTACTTTCAATCCTCTCGGGAAAATGGTCCAAATGCTCTGTCACAGCACGGCTAATCATCTGGAGGCATCACCCTTGTCGTTGGTTGCATCCTATTCCTCTCTGTGAAAATGGTCCGATGCGCTGTCACTGCATGGCTAATCATCTTGGAGGTTCTCGATCATACTGGAATAGAATTTACTATCCTTTTGCGTCTGTCACTACGCCCAGCACTCGCGAGTTTGGAGTTCGTCACAGTCATTCAATCCCAGAGTCCTACTCGGAATACCACGGACAAGGTTTAGACTTTCCGGACTCTCATGAATGCTGCCATCATTCTAGCTTATACCACGAAGATTCTGATTAAGAGATCTAAGAGATACTCATTCAATCTAATGTAGAACGGAAGTGGTTGTCAGGCACGCGTTCATAGGGAATGATGATGATTGTCACGTTCATCACATTCAGGTTGAAGTGCGAATGAATATCTTAGAAGCGAAATAAGATGAATTGAATAGAAAACAGTAGTACTTTGCATTAATCTTTGAGGAACAGCAGAGCTCCACACCTTAATCTATGGAGTGTAGAAACTCTACCGTTGAAAATACATAAGTAATGAAGGTCCAGGCATGGCCGAATGGCCAGCCCCCAAACATGATCAATAGATCAAAAGATAATCCAAAGATGTCTAATACAATAGTAAAAGGTCCTATTTATAATAAACTAGCTACTAGGGTTTACAGAAATAAGTAATTGATGCATAAATCCACTTCCGGGACCCACTTGGTGTGTGCTTGGGCTGTGCTTTAAGTCTACACGTGGAGAGGTCATTCTTGGAGTTGAACGCCAGCTTTTGTGCCAGTTTGGGCGTTGAACTCCACTTTGCAACTTGTTTCTGGCGTTGGACACCAAAATTGGGCAGAGAGCTGGCGTTGAACGCCAGTTTGCGTCATCTAAACTTGGGCAAAATATAGACTATTATATATTGCTGGAAAGCCCTAGATGTCTACTTTCCAACGCAATTGGAAACGCGCCATTTTGAGTTCTGTAGCTCCAAAAAATCCATTTTGAGTGAAGGGAGGTCAGAATCCAACAGTATCAACAGTCCTTCTTCAACCTCTGAATCTGATTTTTGCTCAAGTCCCTCAATTTCAGCCAGAAAATACCTGAAATCACAGAAAAACACACAAACTCATAGTAAAGTCCAGAAATGTGAATTTAACATAAAAACTAATGAAAATATCCCTAAAAGTAACTAGATTCTACTAAAAACATACTAAAAACAATGCCAAAAAGCGTATAAATTATCCGCTCATCAGTTAGCAACAAGGATAGTACGTAATCCTTAACCATCAACTCTTGCCAAGATATTTCTTAGTTAATTTTCTTAATTGTCTTAGTTGAATTTCCTTTGCTATTTACATATTACTTACTTATTTAATTTTTTGCTATTTACATTTTTATTTATTGCTATGACAACTCCTGTCTCCTCCATAGCCAATGATATGTAAACCTGATTGCAAATCATTAGGAGAATGACATGGGATTTAAAACTTCCGGCTATTTGATTTAGATTGTGATAATTTTTTCTAAACTTTGATATGGTTATTTGCTGGTTTAGGACTATGTTTGCAACAAAATTCGAATTTTATAACTTGTGAAATTTTAAACTGGTATCTAGCCATCATCAATTTAATATCTAAAATTCGATACCAAATAATAAAAATACAAAAGGATAAAGAAGATAAGAATTGAAATTTAATAAAAAAAATAAAATAAAAAAGATATATTGAAATTGAATGAAAGAGAACCACTCTATCTTCTATACAGTTTCTTGACATAATAAAAAAGGAATTTATTCTATTTCACTTGTCCACATATTTAAAATAAATTGAAATTGAATGGATTCTACCTTCTATCTAATTTTCCGATAAAATAAGAGAGGAACTTGCTTAACGTTACTTGTCCGCACTTCGCATTATAATTTTATCACAAAATCAAAAGTAAGTTTTCACCTCTCTAGTTTGTCTATTACAATAGTTTAAGGAAAAAAAAACTAAGTCCACTAACA
>NC_029786.2:69269353-69276889 GCF_000816755.2 Arachis ipaensis
TCATATCACAATCTAAAACACATATTAAGAGTGACGATAACAATAGAAATTGCAAGTGACAATAGGTTCAATTCGAACCATAAAAAGAGAAAGGTGGTGGTTAGGGTCCAAGGGCCAGGAAGAGCAAGAGTGGTGGGAATGATGGATTAATTTTCATTTATTTGTTTGTTTACTTTTTGCAATGTTAGTGACAGTGAAACAAAAAATGACCAAAAAATAATTTTGAAATATTAAAAGATTTTTGGACAGTCAATAAAAATTTAAAGTCTAGATACTTTAGGCAAATAAAAATTTATCTTTTATAAATATGATGTTGATTTTAATTTTTTTTATGGATAATTTTATTAGTATTTTGAATATTCATTATTAAAAATGATAATTTACTCATGAATTAGTTATTAATTTTAAAAGTTAAAATAAGCATAATTTTCTCTAATGATCTCGTATCTCAGTTTGTGCGTATTTAATGGATGTGATACAAAAATACATAAAAAAATAAATTTTTTGTATCTATGAATTTTACAAATATTGATAAAAATATCCATTAAAAAAAATTAACTTTGTATCCATAAAAGATGTATTCTATATAATAAAAGTACTCAAATTTTGAATTTTTGTTCACTTGTTAATAAAATTTTTAAATTATTCTCATTCTTTATCTTCAACCTCAACTCCACTCCTATTTCTTCTTTTCAAAATCCCAAATTCTTACAATCTTTCATTGTCAGTCACCTTAACCACCATCTTTCTTCTCTGCTACTCCACCACCGCTGCCACCATCACCACACATCAACTACCTCAACTTTTTTACCCCATCAATTCCACATTCCTTTATTTTCACTATTACAGCCATAATTACATCATCCTTTAACAACAACAATAACGACAAGTAATCAAACCATAAAAGCATTCAAATTTTGTTTTTTTTTTTTTAAATCAAGGGAAGGATGAAGAAGAGAGATGGAAGGATCTTGGGTACCTTGAAGAAGATGGCGCTATTGACGACGTTAGCATTAATGGAAGAAAGATCCACGCCGACTACGTCGCGAAGGACAAAGATAGTGATCAAGTCACAAAGGTTAGGGTAACAGGCTACTATCACTGCCACCTCGGCTTCTCTCACACACACATGCGCACGCACACGCGCATACACACATCCTTCGTCGTTGTTTTTCTTTTTTCGTCTAGTTTGATCTATTTCTAACTTTAATTTGCTTTTTTTTTGTCTCTCTCATCTTTGTTGTTGTTAGTAAATGTGTGTGGATTGTGACAGTGGTGAAATAGTACCGTGAGTAGAAAAATATAATGTTAGGATTGATGTAGAGGTGAGTCATGAATGTAGTGAAAAGTGATGAGAAAAAGGTGATGAAATATATGGAGATCACTTTAATAAAGACACTAAAAATGTTTTTTTTTAAAGAGGTTTACACATGTCATGTTATTATTGGACATTATTATTGAACTAGTTAATAAAAATAAACCAAAATAAAATCAGTTTATTATAGCAACAATAATAAATTCAATTGTCTGTATTATAATGATTAGACCTGATTTGATCCGATCAAATTATACCATTTAAATCGAATATCTTTAAATTTTTTGATAAAAAAAATAATTATATTCCTGACTTTTTATTTTTCAGACATTTAAATCCCTAAAATTTAAAAATGCGATTAAATTCCTAAAAAAAATTAAGTTTATTGTTATTGTTATAAAAAAATTGGTTTTATTCTAATTTATTAAGAAATTCAAAAATAACATGTTCATTAATACGTCCAATAATAATTCGACACGTAAATATTTTTATAAAAAGACGTTTTACGCATTTTTACGAGAACATCCCCTACTAATAAATGATTAAAAATGTCCACCCCAACTAATAGTCATTTCACTCCTTTTTTTTGCCTCCATCATCAGATTGTACCCCATAGTGATAGTCTAGATGATGGTACCATGAGGGCAAATTTGTGTATTTTAAAAACAAGTATTTTTATTCATAAATTTTATAAACGTTAGGACTTTTAGTAAAATTTTTATTAATTTTTAAATAAAATTTTTAAATTATTCTATTTTTTATTTTTAATTTCAATTCTACCACCCTTTTATTTTTAAATCTTAAACTTTTACATTTTTTTTATTATTATCACTTTAATTTCATCTTCCCTCTTCCACTAAAATTCTACATGATATGTGTAAACGTCTTTAAAAAAAATATTTTTAGTGTCTTTATTAAAGTGATCTCCATATTAGTATTGTAGCATTCTTTCTCTAAAACAAAGTCTTCGCCTTCTTTCCTATGCTCAAATCTTCAGAGGTTCCACGTTAATGTATCTCAAGAAAAGAAACTAATTGATAACGTGATTATGAATATTTACGTTAAACTTATTATTCATGTTTTTTAGCCGTACTCAAATGCTCAAAGTTTTAAAGAACTTGTTGCACCAGATGATTTTTATTGCCTTCATTTGATTATATGGGATCTCGTGCTCTAATATCAAACTATCCATCTAATGATTTAGTGTGTTTAGCATTTGCACAAATAGATGTTTGTATAAATTTACATTCTTTTTGGAATCAACTAGTACTAGATTTAGTACATATTTTCTTTTCTTTATATTTACTTTGCACTTAAACAAATCGAAAAAATTCTATAATTAAGTGAATTATTTAACTAAATTGTTATAATTATTTTTTTATTATGTTATGTTAAAAAATTTCAGTGCTAAAACTTTTTATGTAGTTAAAAATTTTCGGTGCTATTTTTCTGATAAATTCTACACAATTTTAATCTTCTTCATCATCATCGTCGTCATTATCATCATCATCAATTCATCATCTTCTTCTTTTTTTTTCTTTTTCTTCTTCTTGTTTCACATTCTCATAATTCTTGTTTCACCCTTTTAACAAGAATCCTGTATCACCGCTACGAAATTTCGGTGTTAAAATTAAGAAATTTCTGGTGTCACAGTTAAAAAGTTTCGGTGCTATTTTCTAATAAATTCTGCATAACTCAAAACTCTTCCTCCTCTTTTTCTTCTTTTTTTCAGTTTAATACACACAATCTATTCAATGATAACAAAACACATTATTTGGTTAAAACTAACACATAAATTTTTGGTAAATGACACAAGAAATCTTTAAAAAGTCACAAGTCCAAAATCTTAACTCAATCAACTATCAAAATATATTCAAATATGTTTTAGAACTAAAAAATATATCAATTTGTTATAAATACCACATAAATAACTAAACCTCTTATATATAAATTTAATACCATCCAATTAATTCAATAATAAGAAAAGTACATCATTTAGTTGAAAATGACACGGTTAACCAGTTTTGGTATTATTTTCTGATAAATTCTACATAACTCAAAACTCCTCATCCTCTTCTTCGTATCATCATCTTCTTTTTTTTCTTGTTCATTTTCTCATTTTTGTTTCACCTTCTGATAATTCTTCTTATTTTATTCTTTTAATAAGAATAAAAAAAGAAAAAATCAAATAAAAAGAAGAAATATATCAGCAATAAAAGAACGACGATGAAAAAAAAATATGCGAAGAAACAGAAGGAGGAAGAATGCGAGATATGAACGTTCAAGATAATGGAGAATTGGAGCGTGTAGATACACTTTCATTAACAAAACTGGTTTTTATTGGCCTTGAATTAACTTTGTTAAACTTAATTGCCAAAAAGATTTGGATTTGTAGTAGGACTGAATATTAACTAAATCTTTATTTTTTTTTTTTACTAAAAGTACTGAAACTTCTTTTTTTTTCCAAAGTTATATCATTTTATTACTAAAAGATAAAGCTAAAACCAGCTGTCTACATAGTATATAGAGAGGAGAAAATCCAAACATAGCCAAAGGCAAATATGATACTTAGATTCTAATCAGGAAGGATAAAAACAAAGGAAAAATGGAAGATAATGTCTTCTGAGAGACCAGAGCTTCTGTCTATGGCGACGAAGCTCTTCGAACTTGGTAGTGCCGGAGAAACTCCTCCTCTGCTTGCATGGCCCGAGACAGAACTTCCTCGAGAGGTATTTTCTTCTTGTCAAAAACGAAGTTGTTCCTGGCAAGCCAAGAAAGCCATAGAAGGTAAGCAAGTTGGGCACTTCTAATCTGATAATTATCTTGCTTCTTCAGTTCTTCAGTCGTGTGATTCCACCACTCCTATTCTTCTAATGTTGGGTCTCTGTTAATTGAACTGGCTAGAGGGGATAAATTCCACAACTCTACCATTTCAAGACATAGTACAGTGGCATGAATTAGGGATTCTGCAACGATAAAGCATCTGAGGCAATTAGCTGAAATTTTGGGTATTCTTCTATTCAACTTTTTCATAACTGCAATTCCTTCATGAATTAATTTCCACACAAATAATTTTACTTTCGGTTGTGCTTTTATGTTCCAGAGCATTTTCCATATTTCTTTATGCTGGAAGCGCTGATGGAGTTGTTCTTGTGGGGGATGGTAAAACGGGTACGCAATTGCATATCCTAATTTTATTGTAAACTCTCCAGAATTATTATGCACCCAATATACTGAGTCTTCTTCTTGTGTGATAGGGAGCTGACAAATTTTCTGTGCTGTTTCATGGCCAAAGTTTAGACTGACGAGTGTTTGATTCCATTTACCAGACTCTAAAAATAGTTGTCTAAGCCAGGTAAGGTTTTCATTTCTGCACTCTCCATTAGGTATAAGAAATGGTGGCTGAGCTCCAAACCATGGATCCTCCCTTATTCGAACACCTCCTTGTTTAGTTACATTCTATTTCACCCCTTTTTCTAGTACCTTTCGGCCCTCTAGTAAGCTTTGCCATGCCCAGGATGGTCTGTGTCCTGCTTTAGCTTCAAGAAAGGAAGAGTAGCGAAAGTATTTATTTTTGACTATTTTATGGAACAGTGAGTGAGGTTTCTTGAGCAATCTCCAGCCTTGTTTGCCTAGCATAGCCAGGTTAAAGGCTTTTAGGTCTTTGAATCCTAGTCCTCCATTAATATTTTTCCTGTTTAGTGTGTCCCAACTGATCCACTGCATCTTTTTTTCACGTTCTCTCTGTCCCCACCAAAATTGCAGCATCATCCGATGAAGCTCATCTAAGAGGGTGTCCGGCAATTTAAAGCAGCTCAGTGTGTAGACTGGTATGGCTGAACCTACTGCCTTAATCAATACTTCCTTGCCACTTGTAGAGAGAAAAGAGCGTTTTCAGTGAGCTAGCTTTTTTTATACCTTATCTTTAATAAATGCAAAAGTGCTTTTCTTAAATCTGTTGACTATTGAAGGAAGTCCTAGGTACCTATCTTGTGCCCCCATATTCGGTACGCCTAGAACATTAGATAGGTCTTCTCGAACTTGCTGATCTGTATTTTTGCTGAAAAATACTGCGGAGATTTTGTGAAATTAATCACTTGCCCACTCATGTTTCCATAGTTTTCAAGAAGCTGTAGTAAATTAAGACAATTTTGCTGGTTTGCTTTGCAAAATAGGAGGGAATCGTCTGCAAAGAGCAGATGGTTGATAGATGAACATCTAACATTCACTTTGAGTCTTTGAAACAAACTACTGTGGAGCAGATAGGACAAACTTTCTGCACAAAAAAGAAAAAGGTACGAAGATAGGGAATCTCCTTGACGGAGTCCCCTACTTGGTTTAAAGAAACCAGTTGGTGAGCCTTCCACAATAACAGAATAGGTGATTGTAGATACACATTCTTTCATCCACCCAATCCATTTAGAATAAAAACCCAACTTTCGCATCATAAACCAAACAAATGACCATTCCACCCTATCATATGCCTTACTCATGTCAATCTTTAGGGCCAATTCTTCTCCTCCATAGGTTTTATTTTTCAAGAAGTGCATGCATTCATGTGCCACCAATATGTTGTCACTAATTAATCTACCCCTTATAAAGACACTCTGGATATCACTTATAAGTAAATTCATGAGAGGCTGTAGTCGATGAACAAGTACCTTAGAGATAATTTTGTAGAAGGTTGTGTTGAGACTAATTGGCTGAATCTGCTGCATGGAGGTTGCATTTGGCACTTTAGGAATTAAACAAATTTGTGTATGATTAAAACCTTTTAGGATACTTCTTTCGTTAAAAAAACTTTTCGCTGCTCTGCAGACACCCGTTTTAATAGTCTCCCAATAAAATTGAAAAAACTTAGCTGTGAAACCATCTTCTCCCGATGCTGCCTCTAAATTAATTGAGAATACCGCTCGTTTTATCTCTTCTTCAGAAGCTGGCCTTGTGAGTCTGTGATTCATCTCTGACGTAATCTTCTGCTGAATACCAACAAATTCCTGTGAGGATTCTTGGGAAAGCGTGATGTGAATAACACCTGAAAATACCTCTCTGCTCTATTACCAATTGTCTCCGGAGTAGTACACCATGATCCATCCTCATCTTTCAGCTTCCAGATTTTATTTCTTCTGTTTCTTGCTTGACTTTTCATATGAAAAATCGAGTATTCTGGTCCTCTCCCCCCCTACTTAAGCCAGTTAACTCGAGATTTCTCTTTCCAAAAGCATTCTTCATTCATCATTGCTTTGGAGAGATTATCCTCAATCTGCAGAATCTGAGCTTTCTCTATGTGTAGGATAGATTCCTTTGCCACAGCTAGAGAAGCTTCAAGTCTCTCAATTTCTCTTCTTGAGTTACTTGCCCCTGATGATAGCCATTTTACTATTTCATGTCTGCATCTCTTAAGCTTCTGGAATAGGTTAAACATTGGGGAACTGATGAGCGGATAATTTATACGCTTTTTGGCATTGTTTTTAGTATGTTTTTAGTAGAATCTAGTTACTTTTAGGGATGTTTTCATTAGTTTTTATGTTAAATTCACATTTCTGGACATTACTATGAGTTTGTGTGTTTTTTTGTGATTTCAGGTATTTTTTGGCTGAAATTGAGGGACTTGAGCAAAAATCAGATTCAGAGGTAGAAGAAGGACTGCTAATGCTGTTGGATTCTGACCTCCCTGCACTCAAAGTGGATTTTCTTGAGCTACAGAACTCGAAATGGCACGCTTCTAATTGCGTTGGAAAGTCGATATCCAGGGCTTTCCAGCAATGTATAATAGTCCATACTTTGACCGAGTTTAGATGACGTAAAAGGGCGTTGAACGCCAGTTCTACGCTGCTGTCTGGAGTTAAACGCCAGAAACACGTCACAAACCAGAGTTGAACGCCAGAAACACGTTACAACCTGGCGTTCAACTCCAGAAAGAGCCTATGCACGTGTAACATTCAAGCTCAGCCCAAGCACAAACCAAGTGGGCCCCGGAAGTGGATTTATGCATCAATTACTTACTTCTGTAAACCCTAGTAGCTAGTTTATTATAAATAGGACTTTTTACTATTGTATTAGACATCTTTGGACGCCTAGTTCTTAGATCATGGGGGCTGGCCATTCGGCCATGCCTGGACCTTTCACTTATGTATTTTCAATGGTAGAGTTTCTACACTCCATAGATTAAGGTGTGGAGCTCTGCTGTTCCTCAAAGATTAATGCAAAGTACTACTGTT
>NC_029786.2:69276914-69297628 GCF_000816755.2 Arachis ipaensis
ACCGTTGCCTGAGATCACAATTTCGTGCACCAAGTTTTTGGCGCCGTTGCCGGGGATTATTCGAGTTTGGACAACTGACGGTTCATCTTGTTGCTCAGATTAGGTAATTTTCTTTTGTTTTATTTTCAAAAATCTTTCAAAAATTTCTCCTTTGTTTTCGAAAAAAAAAATTTTAAAATAAAAATATTTTCAAAAATATATTTTTCTTCAGAGTTTTTAAGAATGAATTCTAGTGTTTCATGAAGCATGTTGAAGCCTGGCTGGCTGTAAAGCCATGCCTAATTCTTCTGGAATGGGTATGTCAGGCGTGTCATGTCTGAGTTACATACTAAAGCTTGGCTGGCTATTAAGCCATGCCTGACCCTTTGATTGGAGCTTTAGACTAAAGAGCATAAGATTCCTGGAATTCATATTAAAAATTTTGGAATCCTTATTTTTCTTTTTCAAAATGATTTTCGAAAAAATTAAAAGAAAATACAAAAAAATCATAAAATCGTAAAAATAAAAAAAAAATATTTTGTATTTCTTGTTTGAGTCTTGAGTCAGATTTAAAGTTTGGTGTCAATTACATATTCATCTTGCATTTTTTGAAAATTCATGCATTCATAGTATTCTTCATGATCTTCAAGTTGTTCTTAGTAAGTCTTCTTGTTTGATCTTGATGTTTTCATGTTTTGTGTCTTTTCTTGTTTTTCATGTGTATTTTTGCATCCATACAGTCTAAATATGAAAGATTTCTAAGTTTGGTGTCTTGCATGCTTTCTTTGCATTAAAAATTTTTCAAAAATAAGTTCTTGATGTTCATCTTGACATTCAAAGTGTTCTTGGTGTTCATCTTGACATTCATAGCATTCTTGCATGCATTCATTGTTTTGATCTAAAAATTCCATGCATTGAGCATTTTTAGTGTTTTTCTCTCTCATCATAAAAATTCAAAAAAAAATAAAAAAAAAATATCTTTCCCTTTTTCTCTCTTAAAATTTTGAAAATCAGATTTGACTTTTTCAAAAATTTTTAAAATCTAGTTGTTTTTATGAGTCAAATCAAATTTTCAATTTAAAAATCTTATCTTTTTCAAAATCTTTTTCAAATATCAAATCTTTTTCATTTTTCTTAGTTATTTTCGAAAATTACAAAAATATTTTTCAAAAATCTTTTCTTAATTTTATCTCATAATTTTCGAAAAAAACATCATCAATTAATGTTTTGATTCAAAAATTTCAAGTTTGTTACTTGCTTGTTAAGAAAGATTCAAACTTTAAGTTCTAGAATCATATCTTGTGATTTCTTGTGAATCAAGTCATTAATTGTGATTTTTAAAAAAAATCAAATCTTTTTCAAAAAACTAATTTCAATCATATCTTTTCAAAAATATCTTCTTATCTTATCTTTTTCAAAAATTTGATTTCAAATATCTTTTCTAACTTCCTAACTTCTTATCTTTTCAAAATTTGTTTCAACTAACTAACTAACTTTTTGTTTGTTTCTTATCTTTTTCAAAACTACCTAACTAACTCTCTCTCTCTAGTTTTCGAAAATATCTTCCCTCTTTTTCAAAAATTCTTTTTAATTAACTAATTATTTTAATTTTTTATTTTAATTTTCGAAAATTACTAACCTTTTTCAAAAACTATTTTCGAAAATCACTAACCCTTTTTCAAAAATAATTTTCGAAAATCCTTCTCCCTCATCTCCTTCTAATTATTTATTCATCTACTAACACTTCTCTTCATCTCACTTCACTGCTCCTATCCTTACCCTTGTGTTTGGATTCTTCATTTTTCTTCACCCCTATTCCTTTTCTTCTTCTTCTAACAATAAGGAACCTCTTTACTGTGACATAGAGGATTCCTCTTCTTTTCTTGTTCTCTTCTCTTTCTTTTGAGCAAGAACAAGGAAAAGGGCATTCTTGTTGAAGCTGATCCAAAACCTGAAAGGACTCTGAAGAGGAAACTAAGAGAAGCTAAATTGCAACAATCCAGAGACAACCTTATTGAAAATTTCGAACAAGTAAAGGAGATGGCAGCCGAACCCAATAACAATAATGCAAGAAGAATGCTTGGTGACTTTACTACACCAAATTCCAATTTACATGGAAGAAGCATCTCCATTCCTACCATTGGAGCAAACAATATTGAGCTGAAACCTCAGCTAGTTTCTCTGATGCAGAGAGCTGGTGCTGAACGCCCAGAACAAGCATGGTTCTGGCGTTTAATGCCAGAAATGGGCAACAAATGGGCGTTCAACGCCCAGAACAAGCACCAATCTGGCGCTGAATGCCCAGAGTTGTGTGCAAGGGAATTTTGCATGCCTAATTAGGTGCAAGGTTGTAAATCCTTGAACACCTTAGGATCTGTGGATCCCACAGGATCACCTCAGGATCTGTGGACCCCACAGGATCCCCACCTACCTCCACTCACTTCTTCTCACTCCTCTTTCACACAATCCCATAAACACTCTTCCCCAAAACTCTTCACCAATCACCTCAATCTCTCTTCCCTATCACCACTTCACCACTCACATCCACCCACTCTTCCCCATAAACCTACCTCATAAACACCACCTACCTTCAAAATTCAAAATCAATTTCCCACCCAAACCCACCCTATATGGCCGAAACCTTACCCCCTTCCCTTCCCTATATATAGCCCTCCATTCTTCTTCAAATTCACACAACAAAACCCTCTCTTCCCCTTCTTGACCGAAACACATCTCCCTCTCCCTCTCCTCCATTTCTTCTTCTTCATCTCTTCTTTCTTCTCTTGCTCGAGGGCGAGCAATATTCTAAGTTTGGTGTGGTAAAAGCATAAGCTTTTTGTTTTTCCATTACCATTGATGGCACCTAAGACCAGAGAATCCTCTAGAAAAGGGAAAGGGAAGACAAAAGCTTCCACCTCCGAGTCATGGGAGATGGAAAGATTCATCTCCAAAGCTCATCAAGACCACTTCTATGATGTTGTGGCCAAGAAGAAGGTGATCCCCGAGGTCCCTTTCAAGCTCAAGAAGAATGAGTATCCGGAGATCCGACATGAAATCCAAAGAAGAGGTTAGGAAGTTCTAACAAAACCCATCCAACAAGTCGGCATCCTAATGGTTCAAGAGTTCTATGCCAATGCATGGATCACTAGGAACCATGATCAAAGTAAGAACCCGGACCCAAAGAATTATCTCACCATGGTTCGGGGGAAATACTTAGATTTTAGTCCGAAAAATGTAAGGTTGGCATTTAACTTGCCTATGATGCAAGGAGATGTACGCCCCTACACTAGAAAAGTCAACTTTAATCAAAGGTCGGACCAAGTTCTCATGGACATATGTGTGGAAGGAGCTCAATGGAAGATTGACTCCAAAGGCAAGCCGGTTCAACTAAGAAGACTGGACCTCAAGCCTGTGGCTAGAGGATGGTTGGAGTTCATCCAACGCTCCATCATCCCCACTAGCAACCAATCTGAAGTTACTGTGGATCGGGCCATCATGATTCATAGCATCATGATTGGAGAGGAAGTAAAAGTTCATGAAGTCATCTCTCTTAAACTCTACAAAAGGGCTGAAAAGTCCTCCCCCATGGCAAGGCTAGCTTTTCCTCATCTTATTTGCCATCTATGTTACTCAGCTGGAGCTTTCATAGAAGGAGACATTCCCATTGAGGAAGAGAAGCCCATCACTAAGAAAAGGATGGAGCAAGCAAGAGAGCCCATTCATGGAGCTCAAGAGGCGCAGGAAGTTCATCACCATGAGATCCCAAAGATGCCTCAAATGCATTTTTCTCCACAAAACTATTGGGAGCAAATCAACACCTCCCTAGGTGAATTAAGTTCCAACATGGGACAACTAAGGGTGGAACATCAAGAGCACTCCATCATCCTTCATGAAATTAGAAAAGATCAAAAAGCAATGAGGGAGGAGCAACAAAGACAAGGAAGAGACATAAAAAAAATTTAGAAAGAAAAAGAAAAAGCAAGCAGAAAAAGCCAAAAGCTCTTAAAACCAAGAGGCAAGAGAAAAAAGCCAATAACCCTTAAAACCAAAAGGCAAAGGCAAATAAAAATGATCCCAAGGCTTTGAGCATCAGTGGATAGGAGGTCCTAAAGGAATAAAATTTTGGTCTAAGCGGCTAAACCAAGCTGTCCCTAACCATGTGCTTGTGGCGTGAAGGTGTCAAGTGAAAACTTGAGACTGAGCGGTTAAAGTCAAGATCCAAAGCAAAAAAAGAGTGTGCTTAAGAACCCTGGACACCTCTAATTGGGGACTTTAGCAAAGCTGAGTCACAATCTGAAAAGGTTCACCCAATTATGTGTCTGTGGCATTTATGTATCCGGTGGTAATACTGAAAAACAAAGTGCTTAGGGCCACGGCCAAGACTCATAAAATAGCTGTGTTCAAGAATCATCATACTGAACAAGGAGAATCAATAACACTATCTGAACTCTGAGTTCCTATAGATGCCAATCATTATGAACTTCAATGGATAAAGTGAGATGCCAACACTATTCAAGAGGCAAAAAGCTACAAGTCCCACTCATTTAATTGGAGCAATGTTTCATTGATAGTTTGGAATTTATAGTATATTCTCTTCTTTTTATCCTATTTGATTTTCAGTTGCTTGGGGACAAGCAACAATTTAAGTTTGGTGTTGTGATGAGCGGATAATTTATACGCTTTTTGGCATTGTTTTTAGTATGTTTTTAGTAGAATCTAGTTACTTTTAGGGATGTTTTCATTAGTTTTTATGTTAAATTCACATTTCTGGACTTTACTATGAGTTTGTGTGTTTTTCTATGATTTTAGGTTTTTCTGGCTGAAATTGAGGGACTTGAGCAAAAATCAGATTCAGAGGTAGAAGAAGGACTGCTGATGCTGTTGGATTCTGACCTCCCTGCACTCAAAGTGGATTTTCTAGAGTTACAGAACTCAAAATGGTGCGCTTCCAATTGCGTTGAAAAGTAGACATCCAGGGCTTTCCAGAAATGTATAATAGTCCATATTTTGACAGAGTTTAGATGACGTAAAAGGGCGTTGAACGCCAGTTCTACGCTGCTGTCTGGAGTTAAACGCCAGAAACACGTTACAACCTGGCGTTCAACTCCAGAAAGAGCCTCTGCACGTGTAACATTCAAGCTCAGCCCAAGTACACACAAAGTGGGTCCCAAAAGTGGATTTATGCATCAATTACTTACTTCTGTAAACCCTAGTAGCTAGTTTATTATAAATAGGACTTTTTACTATTGTATTAGACATCTTTGGACGCCTAGTTCTTAGATCATGGGGGCTGGCCATTCGGCCATGCCTGGACCTTTCACTTATGTATTTTCAACGGTGGAGTTTCTACACTCCATAGATTAAGGTGTGGAGCTCTGCTGTTCCTCAAAGATTAATGCAAAGTACTACTGTTTTTCTATTCAATTCAACTTATTCCGCTTCTAAGATATTCATTCGTACTTCAACATGAATGTGATGAATGTGACAATCATCATCATTCCCTATGAACGCGTGCCTGACAACCACTTCCGTTCTACCTTAGATTGAATGAGTATCTCTTAGATCTCTTAATCAGAATCTTCGTGGTGTAAGCTAGATTGATGGCGGCATTCATGAGAATCCGGAAAGTCTAAACCATGTCTGTGGTATTCTGAGTAGGATTCAGGGATTGAATGACTGTGACGAGCTTCAAACTCGCGAGCGCTAGGCGTAGTGACAGACGCAAAAGGAGGGTGAATCCTATTCCAGTATGATCGAGAACCTCAGATGATTAGCCGTGCTGTGACAGAACATTTGGACCATTTTTACAAGAGGATGGGATGTAGCCATTGACAACGGTGATGCCCTTACATAAAGCCAGCCATTGAAAGGAGTAAGATTGATTGGATGAAGACAGCAGGAAAGCAGAGGTTCAGAGGAACGAAAGAAAGTGGTGGTGGTTGGGAGTGATTGGATTAATACTTGCCCCAGTTGTTGAACGGTTGCCTGAAATTTAATTACTGTCTCCCTTAGGCGATCCTCTGCTTCTCGGGTTGCCGAACTTGGACATGATACAAAAGAAAGTGGTGGTGGTTGGGAGTGATTGGATTGGAATTGGGGTGGTTCTATATATGGTTCATATTGCTCATAAGGTGGTTGGTATGGTGGATGTGGGTTAGGGTCGTATGGAGGTGAATGGCGGAAAGAGGCTTGTGAGTATGGCGGTCCCAAGTTGTGTTGAGGAGGTTCATAGGCATATGATGGTGGTTGTTGATAGTCCATTGGAGGTGGTTGTTGCCATGAGGGTTGATTAAATCCTTGTGACTCCTCCCATCTTTGATTGTTCCAACCTTGATGCCTGTTCTCATTGTAATTTCTTCTTCCTGCAACATAATTGTAACCAGACTCATAGCCAAAGGAGTGAGAGTTCATAGTAGTAAATAAAAATTAAAAATAAAAATAAAAATAAATTTAAATTAAAAAGTTATTTAAATTTTGAATTTGAAAATTAAATTTTGAAATTTGAAATTTTGAAATTTGAATTTTGACATTTGAATTTTTGAAATTTGAATTTTGAAATTTGAATTTTAAATTTTTTTTAGATTTGAATTTTTGAAATTTGAAATTTGAATTTTGAAAATTTTTAAATTTCAATTTTGAAAATTTTTAAATTTGAATTTCGAAAATTGATTTTTGAAATAAGATAAGATAAGAATAAAATTTTAAAATTAAAAATCTGAAAATATTATTTTTTTTCGAAAAAAATTAATAAAAAATATTTTTGAATTTAATGTGAAAAGAGAAAAACAATAAAATGACACCAAATTTCAAATTTTTAGATCAAAACGAAGAAAACAACTAAGAACAGCTTGAAGGTCAAGATGAACGTGAAGAACAACTTGAAGATCAAGATGAAAACTAAGAACAAATTTTTGAAAAAAAAAATTTTTTTAATAACTAAATAAAAACCAATAACCTCTTAATTTACGAAAAAGCAAAAATAAAAACAAAAATAAAAACAAATAAACAAGAAAAACTCAAAAAATATTTACAATAACCAATAATAAGGCACACGTTTGCAATTCCCCGGCAACGGCGCCATTTTGACGTTAGGATTTTTGCCAGTAAAGAATGTCATAAAAACAGTCGCGTTGTAGATATAGTCTCTAAACCGACAGAAATCCCTTGAGAGCTACTCCTAAAACTTAAGAGAAATCCTAAATCATAATCCTAAGAGAGAGGAGAGAACCTCTCTCTCTAAAAACTACATCTACTCCTGAAATTGTGAATGTGTGAGAGCCTCCCTCTGAATGGATGCATTCCCCCACTTTATCGCCTCTAATCTGTGTTTTCTGGGCCGCAAACTGGGTCAGAAACAGTCCAGAATTCGCTGGGTTCGAATTTTAATGCGCTGATTTCCGTCACTGCGACGCGGCCGCATGGATCACGCGGTCGCATCACCTAGCGTCAGGGGAAATATAGCATATTATATATCAAATCGAAGCCCCGGACGTTAGCTTTCCAACGCAACTGAAACCGCGTCATTTGGACCTCTGTAGCTAAAGTTATAGCTGTTTGAGTGCAGAGAGGTCAGGCTGGACAGCTTAGCAATTTCTCCAACTTATTGCATTCCTTCCACTTTTGCATGCTTTCTTCCCATCCTCCAAGCCATTCTTGCCTTATAATATCTGAAAACACTTAACACATATATCAAGGCATCTAATGGTGATAAGAGAGGATTAATAATAAGCAAATATAAGATCAAAGAAGCATGTTTTCAATCAAAGCACATAATTAGGAAGGCAAATGTAAAACCATGCAAATAGTATGAATAAGTGGGTAAAGAGTAGATAAAAACCACTCAATTGAGCACAAGATAAACCATAAAATAGTGGTTTATCAGGCACCAAGTTGAGCAGTGCAGTCTTTATTTCAAAGTCTGTAGCCACTGCTGGGTGATGCGCTTGAAACGGTTGCATTGTGAAATCAGGGGCTCCAGCCTCCTGGATAGTAATTTTCCTAGGTGCTGCCATGTCACCTACACGTAAATCAACCGAATCAGCAGAAAGGGAGCTTGTTTCTTCCTTAAGTGACGTTTCAGATTCGTCCTCAGAGAGGACTAACCGACGCCGAGCTTGTCTTATTCGTGAGATAGTTCTTTCAATCTCAGGATCAAATACTGGCAAGCTTGGATCAGGAGGTGAACGCGTCATTTAATGAAAGAAACATGTAGCTCATAGTAGCAAAAATAAAATAAAATACAAATAAATAAATTCCAATCAATAACTTAGCACTCAGTTGCAACTCCCCGGCAACGGCGCCAAAAATTGACGTAGCAGAAATTGGCGAGTTAAGAATTTATTATAAGAGATACGTTGCAAGTACAGTTCTTAACCAACCAAAAATCCACTTATCAATTTAGAAGGGTTGTCACAAAATTAAAATTAAAATACTGCGAGTATGAATCCCAGGTCGTCTCACAAAATTAAAAATAAAAATAGTTCTTATATAAATAAATTCTAGAAATAATCCAATAATAACTCTGAGTAAATACAGAACATGAAAGAGTAAGTGACAAGTAAGAAAACAAACTAGAATGATGAAGTCTTGATGGAGGTAATAACTCTTCCCAATGTTCCGATCCAAAAAGCAATAAAATCAAATCCTAAAAACTATGGATGTGTAGAGAGAAAACCTAGAGGAGAGGTAAAATCAGATCTAAAAAACTAAAACTATGTGGAATGAATGTTCTCTTTTGTCTCTGCATGTTCCCTGGCTCTAATCTGCTTTTCTGTGCCAAAAACTGGGTTAAAACAGGGCCCAAAATTGCCCCCAGCGAATTCTGCAGATTCTGCAGATCGCGCATGTCACGCGATCGTGTCATCCAGGCGTTCGCGTCATCCAGCGTTTTGCCTTGCCGCGCGTGCGCGTCGTCCACACCTTCGCGTCACTGGTGTAGTTTCCAATCCACGCGGTCGCGTGAGCCATGCGTCCGCGTCACTGCAATTTCGTCTATATCGCGCGGTCGCGTGAGCCATGCGTCCGCGTCACTTCTCGCTGGTCATCTCCTTAATTTCTTGTGTTCTTTCCATTTTTGCAAACTTCCTTTCCAATCTCCAAGTCATTCATGCCCTATAAAGCCTGAAACACTTAACACACAGATCACGGCATCGAATGGAATAAAGGATAGTTAAAATACAAAATGGAAAGTCTCTAGGAAGCAAGTTTTCAACCATAAAGTATTTTTAGGAAGGAATTATAAATGCATGCTTATTTAATGAATAAATGGGTAAAGATTTGATAAAACCACACAATTAAACACAATATAAATCATAAAATAATGGTTTATCAGGAGCCTCAGCAGGCAGAGCCCCAGCACGAGGAGCCCCAACAGGCATAGCCCCATCACGAGGAGCCTCCGCAGACACAGCTAGCAGATCCATCGGCCCCTATACAGGCAGAGCCTCAGGCACCTTCATTGCCAGAGCCTATAGAGACAGCATCAGCACACTATTCCGGAGGTGATGACTCTTCACACCCAGCTTGATTGAGCATCGAGGACGACGCTATTATTTAAGTGTGGGGAGGTCGCCATCTCTGGTGAATTTTATTTTGGTGAACTATTTAGACCCTTTTTATCCTATTTTGTTTCATTTTCTGTATTTTTATTTTATCTTATTTTCTTTACAGTACTTGCACATTTTCCTTTACTGTATTTCTGTTTATTTCTACTTTATTACATTTTGCACTTTGGGCTGTATATATCTTAGATATTTAGCTTGATTTGCACTCTTAGCTTATTAGTTGTGATATAGAAAATATAGATTATTAAGTTTAGTCTACTCTTTTTAACATATGAGAATTTGGTTTAATTGAAAATAGAGAGTAAACTAGAAATTTTTAGTTTTTCATAATCACAACAATCCACTTAGTATATATATAGATATATAATAATAAATGTTGGTAAATTGACGACATTTTTCAAGGAATATGTTTATTTCTATAAAAGCCATTCAAACATTCACATTGATTAGAGTTGAAACTCTTTATTCTTACTTGCATGATATACGTAAATGTTATATGGTTTTTGAGCCAAAGAACACACAACCCGTAAGTTTTTGAGCTTAATTGCATGGTTACATTATTTAACCATAGTTTTCATTCCTGTGTGTTTCTTCACTATGATTGTAATCTTTTACTTTGTTCCATCCTATATGTCCAATATAGAATGTATTTACATGCTTGCATATGATTGAGGCCATTACTTATTTTTGCTCACTTATCCCAAATAGCCTACCCTTTTAAGTCACCCTTGTTTTCTACCTTGAGCCTTTTAATCCCCATTTATTCTGTATTTTATCACATCACTAGCCTTAAGCGAAAAAACAAATTATATCACCCCAAATTGAATCTTTGGTTAGCTTAAGATAGAGATTGTATATCAACTAAGTGTGGGGAACCGTGGGAACATGGGTTGATAGGAAAAGTATTCAATTGATAAATAAGAATTTGGGTACCTACTCATGTGAAACCAGAAAGTTTGGAAATCCATATGCATTGATAAGTTATATTTATGCTTCAAAAAAAATTCCTATAATTAAATAAATAAGCTTAGGGGACAAATTTACCCCAACAATGAGTTTAGTAAAAAAATCAATGCATCTGTGATAAAATTAAAAATAATTTGGTACATGAGTATGTGATACAAAAATGGAAAAATTGGGTAGCTAGGCATAATTTAAGAATTGTATAAGAGTATGTATATGTTAGGTGAGATCTTAGACTAATCAAGGATTCAATTTATAGCTTACTTAGCCATATATATATTCCCTCACCTTTGCCTTAACCCCATTACAACCTTGAAAAGACCTCATGATGTTTGCATGTGTACATTAAATATTTGTTGATTGATTAGATGAAGAACAAAGTTTTAGAAAACATGACTAGAGAAGAGTAGAATGATTAACCCCAAACACTGAGTGATTAGAGTGTATATACAAATCCAGTGAGGGTTCAATAGCTCATTTCCATATATCCATGTTTAATCATTGATTGTCTTGCAAGTTTGTGAACTCTTTTGACTAACTCAACTCAACTGTGAATGTGTTTTAACATGATTTAGCCTTGGTTGTGCATATATAATTCCTTGAAAATTTTGACTCAATTTAACCACATATAAGCTTTATATATATAGGTGGATAATAATTAGAATTGCATGATTCATTTAGGTAGCTTGCATTTAGATAGATTGCATTGCATAGATTCCACCATTCTACCTTTACTCTTTTTTTTTTAGTTTCTCTTGAATTTAGCATGAGGACATGCTAATATTTAAGTGTTGGGAGGTTGATAAACCACTATTTTATGATTTATCTTGTGCTAATTTTAGTGGTTTTTATCAATTCTTCACTCACTTATTCATATAATTTGCATGGTTTTACAATTCCTTCCTTATTATGTGATATATGTGAAAACATGTTTCCTAAGCCTTAAAAATGTTAATTTTAATTATCCTTTATTACCATTCGATGCCGTGATCTGTGTGATTAGTATTTTCAGGCTTTATAGGGCAGGAATGGCTTAGAGGACAGAAAGGAAACATGCAAAAGTGGAAGGAACGCACAAAAATGAAGTTTTGAAGAAACTGACAGTGATGCGCGCGCATGGACGACGCATACGCGTGACAAGAAAAATCTCCAAATGACGCGCACGCGTAACCTACGCGTACGCGTGATAGACGCCATATGCAAAAAGTTACAGAAGTCGCCCCCAGCGATTTCTGAGCTATTTTTGACCCAGTTTTCGGCCCAGAAAACACATATTAGAGGCTATAAATTGGGAGAATCTATTCATTCATAGGGACAACTTCTCATTATACATAATTTTTAGGTTTTAGATGTAGGATTTATTCGTTTTCTCAATTCCATGTTCAATGTTCCTTTAATTTATGTGTTCTTCTACTTTTATTTATTCTAGTTTATCTATTTCTCCTATTGATCACTTTCTGTTGCTATTTGATTTATGAATTCTTATGTTTAATTTGATTTTCTATTTAATACAATTTGAGGTATTTCAGAGTTAAGATTGCTTTCTTCAAATTCATGTTATTGATGCTTTTTAATTTAATTTAGATTTTTCCCCCTTTGCTTTGGTTGAGTAATTGGTGACACTTGAGTTATCAAACTCAGCTATTGATTAAAAATTGGAATTTGTTGATTGATTTGGATTCCTCTAAAGCTAGTCTTTCCATAAGGAGTTGACTAGGACTTGAGGAATCAAATTGATTAGTCCACTTGACTTTCCTTTATTTAGTAAGGGTTAACTAAGTGGGAGCAATAAACAATTCTCATCACACCTGATAAGGATAACTAGGATGGGATTTCCGGTTCTTATACCTTGCAATGGTTTTCATGATTATTAATTTACTTTGATTCTTGCAATTTATTTTCTTGTTCCTTATTTCAAAAACCCAAAAAGATACTTTCTTCCATAACCAATAATAAATCATACTACTCTGCAATTCATTGAGAGATGACCCGAGGTTTAAATACTTCGGTTATAAATTTTATTGAGTTTTGTTACTTGTGACAACCAAAACTTTTGAACAAAGGGATTCTTGTGGGTTTAGAATCTATACTTACAACGGAAATTTAATTGCGAATTTCTAAACCACACAAAAGTCCTCTCGTCAGTCCTTCTAGGTTGCTCATTTCTATTTGAATCCATGGTGAGCTCCTTCCTGTTTTTGCACACACACAAACAGAAAACAAGGAAAAGTGGAAATCTCTATGTCACAGTATAGAGAATTCCCGGTGAGGTATCATATGTAAAAAGAAATAAAATAAAATAAAGCGAGCAATTAAACTAAGAATTTTGAAAACCAATAAGAAAGAGTAAACCAAAAATTTTGAAAATTAAACAAAGAAGAATACTAATATTCTCGAAAACTTCCAAAAGAAAATTACTAACGGGACACCAAACTTAAAATCAGAAATTAAGGGAGAATAAACAAAACCTAATTCGAAAACTTAAAGAAAAATAAACAAATAAACAAAACTAAGAAAAATACCTAATCTAAGCAATCAGACAACGAGTACTTGTTAATCACCGTCAGTCCCCAACAACAGTGCCAAAAACTTGGTGCGAATTTTTGGAATATCCATAACTGAACTGGAAAGTGCACCGAGTTGTCCAAGTAATACCTCAAGTGAGTGAGGGTCGATCCCACGAGAGTAATTCAAGAGTAAAAAAAGCAAATGAGAGAACTGGTGAGAAATTAATGAGAGAAAATAGTTAAGGTATCGGAGATGTTTACTTTTCCGGATTAAGTTTTCTTGCCAACTATTTTAATCATGCAAGATTCATTTCATGGCAAACTATAATTGACTAAACCCTAATGTCTTAGTGATTTAGACTCTTTTAACCTTCATCAACCGCCAATGTCTTGGTCACTTGATTCCGATTAGAGGGTTAAGGTCAATTCTAGTTTATGCCACGTATCCCGATTAGTTCAAGTAATTACAAATTTAGGAGGAATTTATTTTCAAGGTATTGTTCAGGTGAGATCCTCTTCCAAGGGTCACAAGAATGCAAATAGAATAAGGGTCATACTTTCTTTCCACCCAAATTCATAAAATAAAGAACGAAAGTAATCCTTGAAATTGAATCAATACATTAATTAAAATAGAAAAGCAATAGTCTTAATCCATAGAAATAAATAGAGCTCCTAACCATAACCAAGGAAGTTTAGTGGCTCATGACCTACAGAGAAAACAAGGATTCTGAAAAGTGTGAAACTGCCGAAGTGAGAAGATCCCCCTAAAGGGTGAATCTTTTCCCTTTTATATCTAACCTAATTTTGATTTGAAACTAAAAATAAAATATTAAATCCTAAAACTAAAAGATATTGTTTGTAAATAAAAATTACAAAAATAAAATAAAAGATAACTAATAAAAGCTAAATCCACTCGAAGATACTTCATTAATGAGGCTTCAATTTAGATTTTCCAACGCTAAATGACAGGAGGGCGTTTAGCACCCAAAGAGGCAAAAGGCTTCCCGTTTTGTTGTGTTGCTAGCGCTAAACACCAGTTGGGCGTTTAACGCCTATAGAGGCAGCTTCAAATCTTCTCTTTTTAGCATAAAACTCTGTCAAATTGCTCCAAATCTCACCTAAAACCATAAAAATACTAAAACAACTCAAAGTAGTATCCAAAGAGAATTTTTTCACTAAAATATAATAAAACTTAATAAATTCTAACTAAAATTACTAGAAAACAAGGAAAATGGCTACAAGATGCTCACGCATCAGGTAGCATTACAAATGGAAAATAAATCTCTGAAACTGGCACATGGTATAGTGTAGAATGTCTTGATCAAGATTGGAGAACTTTTCCTCCATGCAGATTTTGTAATCCTTGACATGGGGAGGATGAGAACGATTCCATTATCCTAGGAAGATCATTTCTGGCCACTAGGAGAGCTTTGATTGATGTGGAGCAAGGTGAATTGGTTCTGAGGATGCGTGAGAATTACTTGGTATTCAAGGTTTTATATCTTTACATCACTCTGATGAAGGAGGCTATAATCCAAGTCTCCAAGTATCTTTGACTGAGGTAAAGCAAAGCTCACCGCTGAAGCCTCCTTTGGTGGGAGTTAATACCATCCCCCTTGACATCAAACCTAAGTTTGGTATTAGATGTGCATCATCCACCTAGGAGGGGAGCCCCAAGAAGAAGGTGCCCAAGGGTTAGAGGAACAAGAAGATTCCTACTGATGATTTTTTACCAGGAATGAAGGTGGTAATTACTAAAAGTCAAATCCTACCTCATACAGTAAATAGGATCCTATCTCTTGAGCATATTGAGTTAATCCATGAGAGCACAGGAAAGAAGTTCATAGTGAGAGGTGAAGAGCTAAGTCCCTATGACTATCCCCCTCCTTAGTGGAGCTGACCGTCAAGCTAGTGACGGTAAAGAAGGGCTTGTTGGGAGGCAACCCAACACTGAGTATCCTTCAATTTTTCTTTTAGTTTGTTTTCTTTATCTTTGGTTTTTATTATTATTAGTATTCATAGTTTTCCTTGGTTTTCTGATGATTATGGTCATGCAAAGTGTGTAGAACAGGGACAGGAGGACTCTGGAGGAGAAGCAAAACACCCTGGAAAATAATTCACTTTAGTGCCTTGGCGCTAAACGCCAGGCTGGGCGTTTAGCGCCAGGAATGGAACCAAGGGCGCCAATGTTAAATGCCAGGAGGGCGTTTAACACCCTGAAGGGCAGGAAGAAGCTGGCGTTAAATGACAGGTGGGCATTTAACTACCACAAGGAGCTTAATTTCAAGAATGGCCATACCCCCAAGGGCGCTAAACCCCAGGTAGGCGTTTAGCACTAGGCCTCGTCCCCATAAAAAAAAAGTTTCAATTCTGGTGTTGAACGTCAGGAGTGGCATTTAACGCCCAGGATGACATGAGCAGTACCACGTTGGGGCGCTAAACATTGGAGCTGGCGTTTAGTGCCAGCAACGTATATTTTTTAATTTTTGAAGAAACCTTTACCATTTCCAACGGTTAATATCCTCTCCCCCCTCCCCCTTCCCTTTAACCATTCAACCTCCTTCTCCCATTCTCTCTCTCTCCCTTACCCACTATACCATCTACATTCATTCCCTATTTCCCAAACAACCTTCAAATCACCCTCACATCACCCAATCAACTCCCCTCAATCCCACCACTTCTTTCTCCTCCCCATTACCCAACGGTTACACCCCTCCCCCACACACCTCCATTAGTTTCATTAACCAACCAACCCCCTATCCCCTTTTACCGTAACCCCCCTCCATTCCATCTATATAAACCTCACTCCTCCCTCCTTTTACTTTTACCACACCTCTATACACCTCTCTCATTTCCTTACATCCATTTCTTTCCATTTCCTTTCCGTCTTAACTGTGCACCCCTCTTCCCCCTTCCACTATTCTTCATTTTTTTTACTTCACTTTCACCACCGCCACCATAACTAAAACCACCCTCTCTCCACTCTCATCTTTCCATCACTTTTTTTCTTCACACTTGTAGCCAATCCCTATCCAGCATCTCCTTTCCCTCTTACATTTCTTTTCACTCTTCTATTTCTCTTTGCTTGGAGACGAGCAAACTTTTAAGTTTGGTGTTGGAACGCTTCACTTTTTCTTTATTATCATTATCCATATGGTTCCTAAAAGTGGTAAATCTTCTTCAAGAAAGAGGAAAGAGAAGGCTCCTGCATCCGGCCCATATGACTTCACCCTGTTTTTTTCTAAGACCTACGAGGATCACTTCAATGAAGTTGTCGGCAAAACAAAAGTGATCCCGGAGGTCCGCTTTGATCTGCAGCCAGGCGAGTATCCAAAAATCTGGGACCAGATTCTGAGAACAGGTTGGGAAGTTCTAACCAACCCTGTGACCGATGTAGGCGGGCTTATGGTTAGGGAGTTCTACGCCAATACTTGGGTGACTTACAAGCATGTCACAGACGTGAACCCAGACCCAAAGAACTGGCGCACTATGGTCCAAGGGAGCATCCTCGAGTTTAGTCAGGAGAGAGTGAGGGAGATACTTTAGTTACCACCTTCTAAAGACGACCCTCATTCTTACCCTCAGAGGATCAACACTGACCAGAGGCTGGACTAGATCCTCACAGATATATGCCTTCCTAAAGCGCAGTGGAAGAGGGATGCTAGGGGTCAGTCATACCAGCTGGGCAAGCATGATCTGAGGCCAGTTTTTCGAGGATGGTTAGAGTTCATTCAGCGCTTTATCATTCCTACGAGTAATCGGTCCAAGGTTACTATTGACCGAGCCATGATGATTCATTGCATCATGCTCGGTAATGAGGTAGAGGTGCATCGGGTGATCCCGTAGGAGTTATACAGAATAGTCGAGAAGGCCTCCACCTCGGCTAGATTGGTCTTCCCCCACCTCATATTCCGCCTGTGTGAGGATGCCCGAGTCTGTATTGATGGAGATATCCCTATTGCTATTGATAGACCTATCACTAGGAGGGATATGGAGTATGCTAGGGAGATTGGACATGCACCACCTCAGGAGCCAGTTCCCACTCCTCAGCAGAAGCTGCCGGAGATGCCTCAGGGATTCTATTTTCCTCCTTGTGACTATTGAGATCAGTTGACTACATCTCTAGGGGAGCTGACATCTTCTATTGATAAGCTGAGGATTGAGCATCATGACCACTTAACCCTCCTCTATTAGCTAGTATAGGAGCAGCTGAGGCAGAGGCGCAACTTGGATGAGCTGAAGTGCTAGAGAGGATTCCCGGGAGGGAGCAGCAGCCACCAGGACTGAGGTGGTTAAGTTTCAATATCTTCTGCTTATTTTATTTTCTGTTTTTCAGTGTTTATCTTATTTCCTGATTTCTGTTTGAAAGTTTTGCATGACTAGTAGTAGTAGTTTATTGTTTTCTAGCCTAGTGATTTATTTTAATGTTTTATTTTTATTTTGAAAGAGGTCTCATGTATTTCTTACTGAGCTTAAAAAAATCAAAAGAAAAAGAAAAGAAGTAGTAAAATGCATGAGACTTAAGTTATATGTTATGAGTTATTTTGATTACTTTGATGTTGTGGTATTGTCTATGATTCTGAATATATGAACTAAATAGTGCATATTTGATATTGAAGTTAAGAATGTTGATTCCTGAGGTACAAAAACTTAGAGAAGTATTATGGATTCTCTAAAGTAAGTAAGAGATTGGTCCTGGAACCAAAATAAACAGCAAAAAGAAAAATAAAAATCAAAGTCCAAGGCTCTGAGAATCAATGGTTAGGAAGGTCAAACATGATTAAAAGCTCAAAGAGTTATTTTTCTTACCATATGCTTATGGTGTGAATCTGTCAAGTTACCCTTGAAACAAAGCACTAAGAGTCGAGACCAAGTATAATAATAGAGTATGCCAAGGGCTCTGAGCACCACTGACTAGGAGAAATTAAAACAAATTCTAACTTCAAAGAGTCCCTAGTGATGTGCTTGTGGTGTTTTTGTGTCAAGCTAAATTTGAGACAAAACACTTAGAGTCATGGCTAGGCTCAAGATGAAAAGCACCAAAGAAAAGATAAGAAAAAGCTGTGTTCAAGGATTAATCAGAGCTTCAAGAAAAAGAGAGTCCATAATATCATCCAAGTTCTAATTCTGAAGGATATCAATATTTCTGAGCTTTAAAGGATAGTGAGATGCTAAACCAATTCAGAATTATAGTGTCATTAGCCCCACTGTGTGATTGGACATGAGCTTGAATGAGCACTCAAGTCTTAGGCATTTTCTCTTCTCAGTCCTATATTGTTTTTAGTTGCTTGACGATAAGAAACAGTTCAAGTTTGGTGTTGTGATACGTGAGCATCTTTCCCTTATTTTCTGTTTATTTTAAGTTAGAATATATTGAGTTTAAGTATATTTTAGTGTTAAAATCCTCCTTGGATGCTACTTTGAGTTATTTTGGTGTTTTAATTATTTCAAGTGAAATTTGGATCAGTTTGGCATAGTTTTGTGCAAGAAAGAGAACAAATGGAGCTGCCCACTAGGGCGCTAAATGCCAAGTTGGCGTTTAGCGCCAGCAACTCATCGAGATCAGAGGAGTTTCTGCCCTCAAGGGTGCTAAACGCTGCAACTGGCGTTTAGCGCCAGGCAATCTGGATCACACTTCACTCTTGGAGCATCTTTAGTTAGACTTAGCTCTTCTTAATTATTATCTTTTATCTTATTTTGGTTATTTTTTATTTACAAACAAAATTTTTTAGTTTTAGAATTTATTATTTTATTTTAGTTTCAAATCAAATTAGGTTAGATATAAAAGGAAAAAGATTCACCCATCGGGGAAATCTTCTCACTTCCGCACGTTCACATTTTCCGAACCCTAGTTTTTTCTCTGAAGCATGAGCCACTAAACCTCCTTGGTTAAGGTTAGGAGCTCTGTTTATTTCTATGGATTAAGACTATTACTATTCTATTTTAATTAATATATTGATTCAATTTCAAGGATTACTTTTGTTCTCTATCTTATGAATCTGGGTAGATCAGAAGAATAACCCTCATTCTATTTGTGTTCTTATAATTCTTGTAAGAGATATCTCACCTGAACAATAGCTTGAAAGTAAATTCCTCCTAAATCATTAATTACTTGAACTAATCAGGATATGTGACATACTATCCTCTTAGCTTTGGGTAATTAGAGTTTTTGTGGCCATAAACTAGAATTGAACTTAACCCTCTAATTAAAATTAAGTGACCAAGACATTAGCGGTTAACTAGGTTAGAGGAGACTAAATCACTAAGATATTAGGGTTTAGTCACTGACAGTTTGCCATGAAATGAATCTTGCATGATTAAAATAGTTGGCCATAAACTAAATCACTAAGACATTAAGGTTTAGTCACCTTAACTACTTTCTCTCGTATATTTCACATCATTATCACTGTTTGCGTTTTCTACTCTCTAAACTATTATGCTTTTTGAACCCTCAAAATATCACTTTCTGCTTGCCTGACTAAAGAATCATTCAACCATTATTGCTCAATCCATCAATCCTCGTGGGATCGACCCTCACTCACCTAAGGTATTACTTGTTACGACCCGGTATACTTTCCAGTTAGTTTGTGGTTTTGAAATACCCAACAGTTAGTAACTTGGGTAACCTTGAGTTACTAATGTTCAAGTTGATTGATAATATTGAGATTTTAATTAATCTTATTTCCATTGACGCTAATTTTTTGCTAATTCAATTAATAAGTTGGTTAAGACTTATGAATTAGGATTAATTAAGCTCATTTAACTTTCCTTCGATGTTGTGGATGACGAAGTGTGATTGCTCGTTGTAATTATCATGTTGTGGTTAGTGGTATGCGAAATTGTTACTCAGGTTGTGAATTATTGTTCGAAATTGATTCCCTGGCGATGGCACCAAAAACGGATGCACAGAACCATGGTCTAAACATATCTTCACAACTTCGCATAACTAACCAGCAAGTGCACTGGGTCGTCCAAGTAATAAACCTTACGTGAGTAAGGGTCGATCCCACGGAGATTGTTGGTATGAAGCAAGCTATGGTCACCTTGTAAATCTCAGTCAGGCAGATATAAAATAGTTATGGAGTTTTCGAAATTAATACTAAAATAAGGATAGAAATACTTATGTAAATCATTGATGAGAATTTCAGATAAGCGTATGGAGATGCATTCATTCCTCTGAGCCTCTGCTTTCCTGCTGTCTTCATCCAGTCCGTCTTACTCCTTTCTATGGCTGGCTTTATGTAAGGATGTCACCGGTGCCAATGGCTACTTTCAATCCTCTCGGGAAAATGGTCCAAATGCTCTGTCACAGCACGGCTAATCGTCTGGAGGCATCACCCTTGTCGTTGGTTGCATCCTATTCCTCTCTGTGAAAATGCTCCGATGCGCTGTCACTGCATGGCTAATCATCTTGGAGGTTCTCGATCATACTGGAATAGAATTTACTATCCTTTTGCGTCTGTCACTACGCCCAGCACTCACGAGTTTGGAGTTTGTCACAGTCATTCAATCCCAGAGTTCTACTCGGAATACCACGGACAAGGTTTAGACTTTCCGGACTCTCATGAATGCCGCCATCAATCTAGCTTATACCACGAAGATTCTGATTAAGAGATCTAAAAGATACTCATTCAATCTAATGTAGAACAGAAGTGGTTGTCAGGCACGCGTTCATAGGGAATGATGATGATTGTCACGTTCA
>NC_029786.2:69297642-69308419 GCF_000816755.2 Arachis ipaensis
AAAAAGATTTGATTTTTGAAAAAGATTTTGAAAAAGATAAGATTTTCTTTTTAAATTGAAAATTTAATTTGACTCATAAAAACAACTAGATTTTAAAAATTTTTGAAAAAGTCAAATCTAATTTTCGAAATTTTAAGAGAGAAAAAGGGAAAGATGTTTTTTTTTATTTTTGAATTTTTATGATGAGAGAGAAAAACAAGAAAAATGATGCAATGCATGAAAGTTATGGATCAAAACAATGAATGCATGCAAGAATGCTATGAATGTCAAGATGAACACCAAGAACACTATGAAGATCATGATGAACATCAAGAACACATTTTTGAAAAATTTTTAATGCAAAGAAAACATGCAAGACACCAAACTTAGAATTCTTGAATGCTTATACATAAAGAATTCAGGAATGCATATGAAAAATAAGAAAAGATACAAAACATGCAAATGCAAAGATCAAACAAGAAGACTTACCAAGAACAACTTGAAGATCATGAAGAACACTATGAATGCATGAATTTTTTCGAAAAATGCAAGATGAACATGCAATTGACACCAAACTTATAACATGACTCAAGACTCAAACAAGAAACACAAAAAATATTTTTGATTTTTATGATTTCTAATTTTTTTGTATTTTTTTTGAAAATTATTTGAAAAATAAAAATAAGGATTCCAAAATTTTTAATATGAATTCCAGGAATCTAGCATTCTTAGTCTAAAGCTCCAATCTGAGGGTTAGGCATGGCTTAATAGCCAGCCAAGCTTTAGTATGTAACTCAGACATGACACGCCTAGCATGCCCTATCTAAAAGAATTAGACATGGCTTTACATCCAGCCAGGCTTCAACATGCTTCATGAAACACTAGAATTCATTCTTAAAAATTTTGAAGAAAAATATATTTTTGAAAACATTTTTTTTTCGAAAACAAAGGAGAAATTTTTGAAAGAATTTTGAAAAATTTTTGAAAATAAAACAAAAAGAAAATTACCTAATCTGAGAAACAAGATGAACCGTCAGTTGTCTAAACTCGAACAATCCCCGGCAACGGCGCCAAAAACTTGGTATGCGAAATTGTTACTCAGGTTGTGAATTATTGTTCGAAATTGATTCCCTGGCGATGGCACCAAAAACGGATGCACAGAACCATGGTCTAAACATATCTTCACAACTTCGCATAACTAACCAGCAAGTGCACTGAGTCGTCCAAGTAATAACTTCCGGCTATTTGATTTGGATTGTGATAATTTTTTATAAACTTTGATATGGTTATTTGCTGGTTTAGGGCTATGTTTGCAACAAAATTCGAATTTTATAACTTGTGAAATTTTAAACTGGTATCTAGCCATCATCAATTTAATATCTAAAATTCGATACCAAATAATAAAAATACAAAAGGATAAAGAAGATAAGAATTGAAATTTAATAAAAAAAATAAATAAAATAAAAAAGATATATTGAAATTGAATGAAAGAGAATCACTCTATCTTCTATACAGTTTCTTGACATAATAAAAAAGGAACTTATTCTATTTCACTTGTCCACATATAATTTAAAATAAATTGAAATTGAATGGATTCTACCTTCTATCTAATTTTCCGATAAAATAAGAGAGGAACTTGCTTAACATCACTTGTCCGCACTTCGCATTATAATTTTATCACAAAATCAAAAGTAAGTTTTCACCTCTCTAGTTTGTCTATTACAATAGTTTAAGGAAAAAAAACTAAGTCCACTAACATAAAAGTTTAATACTAATTAAAAAAATAAAATTAAAATACATAAAATTAAATTAAACATTCTAATATTTAAATATATAAATAAATTTAACGATAAGAAAATACATTATATTTCTATGTCATGGTTAAAAAATTTCAGTGCTAAAACTTTTTATGTAGTTAAAAATTTTCGGTGCTATTTTTCTGATAAATTCTACACAATTTTAATCTTCTTCATCATCATCGTCGTCGTTATCATCATCATCAATTCATCATCTTATTCTTTTTTTTCTTTTTCTTCTTCTTGTTTCACATTCTCATAATTCTTGTTTCACCCTTTAAACAAGAATCCTGTATCACCGCTACAAAATTTCGGTGTTAAAATTAAGAAATTTCTGGTGTCACAGTTAAAAAGTTTCGGTGCTATTTTCTAATAAATTCTGCATAACTCAAAACTCTTCCTCCTCTTTTTCTTCTTTTTTTCAGTTTAATACACACAATCTATTCAATGATAACAAAACACATTATTTGGTTAAAACTAACACATAAATTTTTGGTAAATGACACAAGAAATCTTTAAAAAGTCACAAGTCCAAAATCTTAACTCAATCAACTATCAAAATATATTCAAATATGTTTTAGAACTAAAAAATATATCAATTTGTTATAAATACCACATAAATAACTAAACCTCTTATATATAAATTTAATACCATCCAATTAATTCAATAATAAGAAAAGTACATCATTTAGTTGAAAATGACACGGTTAACCAGTTTTGGTGTTATTTTCTGATAAATTCTACATAACTCAAAACTCCTCATCCTCTTCTTCGTATCATCATCTTCTTTTTTTCTTGTTCATTTTCTCATTTTTGTTTCACCTTCTGATAATTCTTCTTATTTTATTCTTTTAATAAGAATAAAAAAAGAAAAAATCAAACAAAAAAGAAGAAATATATCAGCAATAAAAGAACGACGATGAGGAAAAAATATGCGAAGAAACAGAAGGAGGAAGAATGCGAGATACGAACGTTCAAGATAATGGAGAATTGGAGCGTGTAGATACACTTTCATTAACAAAACTGGTTTTTATTGGCCTTGAATTAAATTTGTTAAACTTAATTGCCAAAAATATTTGGATTTGTAGTAGGACTGAATATTAACTAAATCTTTATTTTTTTTTTTTTTACTAAAAGTACTGAAACTTCTTTTTTTTTCCAAAGTTATATCATTTTATTACTAAAAGATAAAGCTAAAACCAGCTGTCTACATAGTATATAGAGAGGAGAAAATCCAAACATAGCCAAAGGCAAATATGATACTTAGATTCTAATCAGGAAGGATAAAAACAAAGGAAAAATGGAAGATAATGTCTTCTGAGAGACCAGAGCTTCTGTCTATGGCGATGAAGCTCTTCGAACTTGGTAGTGCCGGAGAAACTCCTCCTCTGCTTGCATGGCCCGAGACAGAACTTCCTCGAGAGGTATTTTCTTCTTGTCAAAAACGAAGTTGTTCCTGGCAAGCCAAGAATGCCATAGAAGGTAAGCAAGTTGGGCACTTCTAATCTGATAATTATCTTGCTTCTTCAGTTCTTCAGTCGTGTGATTCCACCACTCCTATTCTTCTAATGTTGGGTCTCTGTTAATTGAACTGGCTAGAGGGGATAAATTCCACAACTCTACCATTTCAAGACATAGTACAGTGGCATGAATTAGGGATTCTGCAACGATAAAGCATCTGAGGCAATTAGCTAAAATTTTGGGTATTCTTCTATTCAACTTTTTCATAACTGCAATTCCTTCATGAATTAATTTCCACACAAATAATTTCACTTTCGGTTGTGCTTTTATGTTCCAGAGCGTTTTCCATATTTCTTTATGCTGGAAGCGCTGATGGAGTTGTTCTTGTGGGGGATGGTAAAACGGGTACGCAATTGCATATCCTGATTTTATTGTAAACTCTCCAGAATTATTATGCACCCAATATACTGAGTCTTCTTCCTGTGTGATAGTGAGCTGACAAATTTTCTGTGCTGTTTCATGGCCAAAGTTTAGACTGACGAGTGTTTGATTCCATTTACCAGACTCTATAAATAGTTGTCTAAGCCAGGTAAGGTTTTCATTTCTGCACTCTCCATTAGGTATAAGAAATGGTGGCTGAGCTCCAAACCATGGATCCTCCCTTATTCGAACACCTCCTTGTTTAGTTACATGCTATTTCACCCCTTTTTCTAGTACCTTTCGGCCCTCTAGTAAGCTTTGCCATGCCCAGGATGGTCTGTGTCCTGCTTTAGCTTAAAGAAAGGAAGAGTAGCGAAAGTATTTATTTTTGACTATTTTATGGAACAGTGAGTGAGGTTTCTTGAGCAATCTCCAGCCTTGTTTGCCTAGCATAGCCAGGTTAAAGGCTTTTAGGTCTTTGAATCCTAGTCCTCCATTAATATTTTTCCTGTTTAGTGTGTCCCAACTGATCCACTGCATCTTTTTTTCACGTTTTCTCTGTCCTCACCAAAATTGCAGCATCATCCGATGAAGCTCATCTAAGAGGGTGTCCGGCAATTTAAAGCAGCTCAGTGTGTAGACTGGTATGGCTGAACCTACTGCCTTAATCAATACTTCCTTGCCACTTGTAGAGAGAAAAGAGCATTTTCAGTGAGCTAGCTTTTTTTATACCTTATCTTTAATAAATGCAAAAGTGCTTTTCTTAAATCTGTTGACTATTGAAGGAAGTCCTAGGTACCTATCTTGTGCCCCCACATTCGGTACGCCTAGAACATTAGATAGGTCTTCTCGAACTTGCTGATCTGTATTTTTGCTGAAAAATACTGCGGGGATTTTGTGAAATTAATCACTTGCCCGCTCATGTTGCCATAGTTTTCAAGAAGCTGTAGTAAATTAAGACAATTTTGCTGGTTTGCTTTGCAAAATAGGAGGGAATCGTCTGCAAAGAGCAGATGGTTGATAGATGAACATCTAACATTCACTTTGAGTCTTTGAAACAAACTATTCTGTTCTCCTTTGTGGAGCCGATAGGACAAACTTTCTGCACAGAAAAGAAAAAGGTACGAAGATAGGGAATCTCCTTGACGGAGTCCTCTACTTGGTTTAAAGAAACCAGTTGGTGAGCCTTCCACAATAATAGAATAGGTGATTGTAGATACACATTCTTTCATCCACCCAATCCATTTAGAATAAAAACCCAACTTTCGCATCATAAACCAAACAAATGACCATTCCACCCTATCATATGCCTTACTCATGTCAATCTTTAGGGCCAATTCTTCTCCTCCATAGGTTTTATTTTTCAAGAAGTGCATGCATTCATGTGCCACCAATATGTTGTCACTAATCAATCTACCCCTTATAAAGACACTCTGGATATCACTTATAAGTAAATTCATGAAAGGCTGTAGTCAATGAACAAGTACCTTAGAGATAATTTTGTAGAAGGTTGTGTTGAGACTAATTGGCCGAATCTGCTGCATGGAGGTTGCATTTGGCACTTTAGGTATTAAACAAATTTGTGTATGATTAAAACCTTTTAGGATACTTCTTTCGTTAAAAAAACTTTTCACTGCTCTGCAGACACCCGTTTTAATAGTCTCCCAATAAAATTAAAAAAACTTAGCTGTGAAACCATCTTCTCCCGATGCTGCCTCTAAATTAATTGAGAATACCGCTCGTTTTATCTCTTCTTCAGAAGCTGGCCTTGTGAGTCTGTGAATACCAACAAATTCCTGTGAGGATTCTTGGGAAAGCGTGATGTGAATAACACCTGAAAATACCTCTCTGTTCTATTACCACTTGTCTCTGGAGTAGTACACCATGATCCATCCTCATCTTTCAGCTTCCAGATTTTATTTCTTCTGTTTCTTGCTTAACTTTTCATATGAAAAATTGAGTATTCTGGTCCTCTCCCCCCTACTTAAGCCAGTTAACTCGAGATTTCTCTTTCCAAAAGAATTCTTCATTCATCATTGCTTTGGAGAGATTATCCTCAATCTGCAGAATCTGAGCTTTCTCTATGTGTAGGATAGATTCCTTTGCCACAGCTAGAGAAGCTTCAAGTCTCTCAATTTCTCTTCTTGAGTTACTTGCCCCTAATGATAGCCATTTCACTATTTCATGTCTGCATCTCTTAAGCTTCTGGAATAGGTTAAACATTGAGGAACTGATGAGCGGATAATTTATACGCTTTTTGGCATTATTTTTAGTATGTTTTTAGTAGAATATAGTTACTTTTAGGGATGTTTTCATTAGTTTTTATGTTAAATTCATATTTCTGGACTTTACTATGATTTTGTGTATTTTTCTGTGATTTCAGGTATTTTCTGGCTGAAATTGAGGGACTTGAGCAAAAATCAGATTCAGAGGTAGAAGAAGGACTGCTGATGCTGTTGGATTCTGACCTCCCTGCACTCAAAGTGGATTTTCTGGAGCTACAGAATTTGAAATGGTGCGCTTCCAATTGCTTTGGAAAGTAGACATCCAGGGCTTTCCAGAAATATATAATAGTCTATACTTTGACCGATTTTAGATGACGTAAAAGGGCGTTGAACGCCAGTTCTACGCTGCTGTCTAGAGTTAAACGCCAGAAACACGTCACAAACCAGAGTTGAACGCCAGAAACACGTCACAACCTGGCGTTCAACTCCAGAAAGAGCCTCTGCACGTGTAACATTCAAGCTCGGCCCAAGCACAAACCAAGTGGGCCTCGGAAGTGGATTTATGCATCAATTACTTACTTCTGTAAACCCTAGTAGCTAGTTTATTATAAATAGGACTTTTTACTATTGTATTAGACATCTTTGGACGCCTAGTTCTTAGATCATGGGGGCTGGCCATTCGGCCATGCCTGGACCTTTCACTTATGTATTTTCAACGGTAGAGTTTCTACACTCCATAGATTAAGGTGTGGAGCTCTGCTGTTCCTCAAAGATTAATGCAAAGTACTATTGTTTTTCTATTTAATTCAACTTATTCCGCTTCTAAGATATTCATTCGCACTTCAACATGAATGTAATGAACGTGAAAATCATCATCATTCCCTATGAACGCGTGCCTGACAACCACTTCCGTTCTACCTTAGATTGAATGAGTATCTCTTAGATTTTTAATCAGAATCTTCGTGGTGTAAGCTAGATTGATGACGGCATTCATGAGAATCCAGAAAGTCTAAACCTTGTCTGTGGTATTCCGAGTAGGATTCAGGGATTGAATGACTGTGACGAGCTTCAAACTCGCGAGTGCTGGGCGTAGTGACAGACGCAAAAGGAGGGTGAATCCTATTCCAGTATGATTGAGAACCTCAGATGATTAGCCGTGCTGTGACAGAGCATTTGGACCATTTTCACAAGAGGATGGGATGTATCCATTGACAACGGTGATGCCCTTACATAAAGCCAGCCATGGAAAGGAGTAGGATTGATTGGATGAAGACAGCAGGAAAGCAGAGGTTCAGAGGAACGAAAGCATCTCTATGCGCTTATCTGAAATTCTCACCAATGAATTACATAAGTATTTCTATCCTTATTTTATTATTTAATTTCGAAAACTCCATAACTATTTTATATCTGCCTGACTGAGATTTACAAGGTGACTATAGCTTGCTTCATACCAACAATCTCCGTGGGATCGACCCTTACTCACGTAAGGTTTATTACTTGGACAACCCAGTGCACTTGCTGGTTAGTTGTGCGAAGTTGTGAATGAAAAGCGATTTATTAAGACGTGCGTACAGAGTTTCTGGCGCCGTTGCCTGAGATCACAATTTCGTGCACCATGTTTTTGGCGCCGTTGCCGGGGATTGTTCGAGTTTGGACAACTGACGGTTCATCTTGTTGCTCAGATTAGGTAATTTTCTTTTGTTTTATTTTCAAAAATCTTTCAAAAATTTCTCCTTTGTTTTCGAAAAAAAAATTTTAAATAAAAATATTTTCAAAAATATATTTTTCTTCAGAGTTTTTAAGAATGAATTCTAGTGTTTCATGAAGCATGTTGAAGTCTGGCTGGCTGTAAAGCCATGCCTAATTCTTCTGGAATGGGTATGTCAGGCGTGTCATGTCTGAGTTGCATACTAAAGCTTGGCTGGCTATTAAGCCATGCCTGACCCTTTGATTGGAGCTTTAGACTAAAGAGCATAAGATTCCTGGAATTCATATTAAAAATTTTGGAATCCTTATTTTCTTTTTCGAAATGATTTTCGAAAAAATTAAAAGAAAATACAAAAAAATCATAAAATCATAAAAATCAAAAAAAAAATATTTCTTGTTTGAGTCTTGAGTCAGATTTAAAGTTTGGTGTCAATTGCATATTCATCTTGCATTTTTCGAAAATTCATGCATTCATAGTGTTCTTCATGATCTTCAAGTTGTTCTTAGTAAGTCTTCTTGTTTGATCTTGATGTTTTCATGTTTTGTGTCTTTTCTTATTTTTCATGTGCATTTTTGCATCCATAGAGTCTAAATATGAAAGATTTCTAAGTTTGGTGTCTTGCATGCTTTCTTTGCATTAAAAATTTTTCAAAAATAAGTTCTTGATGTTCATCTTGACATTCAAAGTGTTCTTGGTGTTCATCTTGACATTCATAGCATTCTTGCATGCATTCATTGTTTTGATCTAAAAATTCCATGCATTGAGCATTTTTAGTGTTTTTCTCTCTCATCATAAAAATTCAAAAAAAAAATAAAAAAAAAATATCTTTCCCTTTTTCTCTCTTAAAATTTCGAAAATCAGATTTGACTTTTTCAAAAATTTTTAAAATCTAGTTGTTTTTATGAGTCAAATCAAATTTTCAATTTAAAAATCTTATCTTTTTCAAAATCTTTTTCAAAAATCAAATCTTTTTCATTTTTCTTAGTTATTTTCGAAAATGTCATTGGATACTTCTGCAGGTGGATCCATTCACCTAAAGAAAACGCCTGCAGAAGCTCAAGAACTTATTGACATGGTTGCTAATAACCAGTTCATGTACACTTCTGAGAGGAATCCTGTGAGTAATGGGATGCCTATGAAGAAAGAAGTTCTTGAAATTGATACTCTGAATGCCATATTGGCTCAGAATAAAATATTGACTCAGCAAGTCAATATGATTTCTTAGAGTCTGAATGGAATGCAAGCTGCATCCAATAGTACTCAAGAGGCATCTTCTGAAGAAGAAGCTTATGATCCTGAAAACCCTGCAATAGCAGAGGTAAATTACTTAGGTGAACCTTATGGAAACACCTATAACCCCTCATAGAGAAATCACCCAAATCTCTCATGGAAGGATCAACAAAAGCCTCAACAAGGCTTTAATAATGGTGGAAGAAATAGATTTAACAATAGTAAACCTTTTCCATCATTCACTCAGCAACAGACAGAGAACTCTGAACAAAATACCTCTAATTTAGCAAACTTAGTCTCTGATCTATCTAAGGCCACTGTAAGTTTCATGAATGAAACAAGGTCCTCCATTAGAAATTTGGAAGCACAAGTGGGCCAGCTGAGTAAAAGGATCACTGAAATCCCTCCTAGTACTCTCCCAAGCAATACAGAAGAAAATCCAAAAGGAGAGTGCAAGGCCATTGAATTGATCACCATGGCCGAACCTGTAAAGAAAGGAGAGGACGTGAATCCCAAGGAGGAAGACCTCCTGGGACGTCTAGTTATCAATAAGGAGCTTCCCTCTGAGGAACCAAAGGAATCTGAGGCTCACCTAGAGACCCTAGAGATTCCATTAAACCTCCTTATGCCATTCATGAGCTCTGATGAGTATTCCTCTTCTGAAGAGAATGAGGATGTTACTGAAGAGCAAGTTACCAAGTACCTTGGTGCAATCATGAAGCTGAATGCCAAATTATTTGGTATTGAGACTTGGGAAGATGAACCTCCCTTGTTCACTAATGAACTGAGTGATCTGGATCAACTGACATTGCCTCAGAAGAAACAGGATCCTGGAAAGTTCTTAATACCTTATACCATAGGCAACATGATCTTTGAAAAGGCTCTGTGTGACCTTGGTTCAGGGATAAACCTCATGCCCCTCTCTGTAATAGAGAAACTGGGAATCTTTGAGGTACAAGCTGCTAAAATCTCATTAGAGATGGCAGATAATTCCAGAAAACAGGCTTATGGACAAGTAGAGGACATATTAGTAAAGTTTAAAGGCCTTTACATCCCTGCTGATTTCATAATCCTTGATACTGTGAAGGATGAGGATGAATCCATCATCCTTGGAAGACCTTTCCTAGCCACAGCAAGAGCTGTGATTGATGTTGACAGAGGTGAATTAGTCCTTCAATTGAATGAGGACTCCCTTGTGTTTACAACTCAAGGTTACCCTTCTGTAAACATGGAGAGGAAGCATAAAAAGCTTCTCTCAAAACAGAGTCAACCAGAGCCCCCACAGTCAAACTCTAAGTTTGGTGTTGGGAAGTCTCAACAAAACTCAACGCCCAGAACAAGCACCAATCTGGCGCTGAACACCCAGAGTTGTGTGCAAGGGCATTTTGCATGCCTAATTTGGTGCAAGATTATAAATCCTTGAACACCTTAGGATCTGTGGATCCCACAGGATCACCTCAGGATCTGTGGACGCCATAGGATCCCCACCTACCTCCACTCACTTCTTCTCACTCCTCTTTTACACAATCCCATAAACACTCTTCCCTAAAACTCTTCACCAATCACCTCAATTTCTCTTCCCTATCACCACTTCACCACTCACATCCACCCACTCTTCCCCATAAACCTACCTCATAAACACCACCTACCTTTAAAATTCAAAATCAATTTCCCACCCAAACCCACCCTATATGGCCGAAACCTTACCCCCCTCCCTTCCCTATATATAGCCCTCCATTCTTCTTCAAATTCACACAACAAAACCCTCTCTTCCCCTTCTTGACCGAAACACATCTCCATCTCCCTCTCCTCCATTTCTTCTTCTTCATCTCTTCTTTCTTCTCTTGCTCGAGGGCGAGCAATATTCTAAGTTTGGTGTGGTAAAAGCATAAGCTTTTTGTTTTTCCATTACCATTGATGGCACCTAAGACCGGAGAATCCTCTAGAAACTCTAGAAA
>NC_029786.2:69308457-69313754 GCF_000816755.2 Arachis ipaensis
TGAATTAAGTTCCAACATGGGACAACTAAGGGTGGAACATCAAGAGCACTCCATCATCCTTCATGAAATTAGAGAAGATCAAAAAGTAATGAGGGAGGAGCAACAAAGACAAGGAAGAGACATAGAAGAGCTCAATGACATCATTGGTTCCTCAAGAAGGAAACGCCACCATCACTAAGGTGGACTCATTCCTTGTTCTTATATTCTCTGTTTTTCATTTTCTATGATAAGTGCTTATCTAAGTTTGTGTCTTATTACATGATCATTAGTATTTAGTAACTATGCCTTAAAGTAGTGAATATGAATCCATCACCTCTCTTAAATAAAAACTGTTTTAATTCAAAAGAACAAGAAATACATGAGTTTTGAATTTATCCTTGAACTTAGTTTAATTATATTGATGTGGTGACAATGCTTCTTGTTTTCTGAATGAATGCTTGAACAGCGCATATGTCTTTTGAAGTTGTTGTTTAAGAATGTTAAATATGTTAGCTCTTGAAAGAATGATGACAAGGAGACATGTTATTTGATATTCTGAAAAATCATAAAAATGATTCTTGAAGCAAGAAAAAGCAGCAAAGAACAAAGCTTGCAGAAAAAAAAAAGAGAAAAAAAATAGCAAAAAAAAATTTAGAAAGAAAAAGAAAAAGCAAGCAGAAAAAGCCAAAAGCTCTTAAAACCAAGAGGCAAGAGCAAAAAGCCAATAACCCTTAAAACCAAAAGGCAAGGGCAAATAAAAAGGATCCCAAGGCTTTGAGCATCAGTGGATAGGAGGGCCTAAAGGAATAAAATCCTGGTCTAAGCGGCTAAACCAAGCTGTCCCTAACCATGTGCTTGTGGCGTGAAGGTGTCAAGTAAAAACTTGAGACTGAGCGGTTAAAGTCAAGGTCCAAAGCAAAAAAAGAGTGTGCTTAAGAACCCTGGACACCTCTAATTGGGGACTTTAGCAAAGCTGAGTCACAATCTAAAAAGGTTCACCCAATTATGTGTCTGTGGCATTTATGTATCCGGTGGTAATACTGGAAAACAAAGTGCTTAGGGCCACGGCCAAGACTCATAAAATAGCTGTGTTCAAGAATCATCATACTGAACTAGGAGAATCAATAACACTATCTGAACTCTGAGTTCCTATAGATGCCAATCATTCTGAACTTCAATGGATAAAGTGAGATGCCAATACTATTCAAGAGGCAAAAAGCTACAAGTCCCGCTCATTTAATTGGAGCTATGTTTCATTGATAGTTTGGAATTTATAGTATATTCTCTTCTTTTTATCCTATTTGATTTTCAGTTGCTTGGGGACAAGCAACAATTTAAGTTTGGTGTTGTGATGAGCGGATAATTTATACGCTTTTTGGCATTGTTTTTAGTATGTTTTTAGTAGAATCTAGTTACTTTTAGAGATGTTTTCATTAGTTTTTATGTTAAATTCACATTTCTAGACTTTACTATGAGTTTGTGTGTTTTTCTATGATTTCAGGTATTTTCTGGCTGAAATTGAGGGACTTGAGTAAAAATCAGATTCAGAGGTAGAAGAAGGACTGCTGATGCTGTTGGATTCTGACCTCCCTGCACTCAAAGTAGATTTTCTGGAGCTACAGAACTCGAAATGGCGCGCTTCTAATTGCGTTGGAAAGTAGACATCCAGGGCTTTCCAGCAATGTATAATAATCCATACTTTGACCGAGTTTAGATGACGTAAAAGGGCATTGAACGCCAGTTCTACGCTGCTGTCTAGAGTTAAACGCCAGAAACACGTCACAAACCAGAGTTGAACGCCAGAAACACGTTACAACCTGGCGTTCAACTCCAGAAAGAGCCTCTGCACGTGTAACATTCAAGTTCAGCCCAAGCACACACCAAGTGGGCCCAAAAATGGATTTATGCATCAATTACTTACTTTTGTAAACCCTAGTAGCTAGTTTATTATAAATAGGACTTTTTACTATTGTATTAGACATCTTTGGACGCCTAGTTCTTAGATCATGGGGGCTGGCCATTTGGCCATGCCTGGACCTTTCACTTATGTATTTTCAACGGTAGAGTTTCTACACTCCATAGATTAAGGTGTGGAGCTCTGCTGTTCCTCAAAGATTAATGCAAAGTACTACTAATTTTCTATTCAATTCAACTTATTCCACTTCTAAGATATTCATTCGCACTTCAACATGAATGTGATGAACGTGACAATCATCATCATTCCCTATGAACGCGTGCCTGACAACCACTTCCGTTCTACCTTAGATTGAATGAGTATCTCTTAGATCTCTTAATCAGAATCTTCGTGGTGTAAGCTAGATTGATGGCGGCATTCATGAGAATCCGGAAAGTCTAAACCTTGTCTGTGGTATTCCAAATAGGATTCAGGGATTGAATGACTGTGACGAGCTTAAAACTCGCGAGTGCTGGGCGTAGTGACAGACGCAAAAGGAGGGTGAATCCTATTCCATACTCACGTAAGGTTTATTACTTGGACGAACCAGTGCACTTGCTGGTTAGTTGTATCGAAGTTGTGAATGAAAAGCGATTTATTAAGACGTGCGTACAGAGTTTCTGGCGCCGTTGTCTGAGATCACAATTTCGTGCACCAGGAACCTATCACTTGTGTCTTCCAAACCTCTATCACAATTTTGTCAATTAATTCAGAACCATACCATCTTTCTTGGAATCTGAAATGCCGCTTACTTTTAATAACATCCGGGTTTAAGCACAAGAGTAGAGATTTACGATCAGACCCGATATCTTCTAGGTGCATGATTGTTGCCATTGGATATTCCCCTCTGAGTCTGGTAGATATTAGCCCTCGGTCTAACCTTTCTCGAATAGCTCTCCCCTAACAACTTCTGTTCCACCATGTAAATTTTTCTCCAATGTAACCTATATCAGAGAGTTGTCTCCTATTAACAAAGTCTTGGAAACTTTAAATGGATTGGGCAGATTTCTTCCTACCTCCTTCCTTCTCGTGAGTAGCTAAAATGCGTTGAAATCTCCTATAAAAAATCATATAATTATCCCCGAGATTCCTACATATTTCTAGCAACCTCTCAAATTGTTGAGTCCAGATCAGATCATTGCTATTTAAATGCACACCCACTATCTTCCATGTGGTTTGTTGTTCATTGTCCTCTATTGAAAATGCAATGAAAAATTCCTCACTCTGAATAATCTCCACTTGGTCCCATTTCTCCATGCTAGTGATAGGCCACCTACTGTTCCCACAGGTTCAACATGATAAAACTCTGAGAAATCACACAATCTAAACTGTCTCTCCACATACGGAGGCTGCTGTTTTGTTTCACAGAGAAACAGCATCTCGGGGGAATGGGAAATCGACATCCCTTTGATGTTGTGAACTGCCAGAAATTTTCCCAAACTCTGGCAGTTTCACATTATCATCTTCATGACCGTAGGGGTGCCAATTGTGGGGTGGCACCCTGCTCCCGTTTAGCATTTATCATCATTATCTCTCCATTTATTTCATGTTCTGCCTCTGCTTCCACTGTCCAGTGCTTCTTTTTGCTCCCATCAGCTGGTGTACATTCTTTCTATCCTCTGTTCTCCTAGCCAAATGTTTTAGCTTAAGTTTTTTATAACTCCTTGCAGACTGCCCCTTATTACTTCCTAAATGAAAACTGCATGTGAAGTCCCATGGTGTCCCTATTGTGCATTCCTCTCTTCTTATTTTGTTGTCGACTGCAGTTATGTGAAGTAGGGAATTGGTGGGTTGTATTTGTGGCTGTGCTTGGGTGTTCTGAATTATGTGGCTAGTTGGTTCAGGGTAGGATTGTTGTGATGTATTTTGGGTATATGTGGGTTGGATTTGGGTAATTATGTGGCTAGTTGGATTTGGGTATAATGTTGGAATTTCTATGTGAAGGAATTGGTTAGGTTGTATTTGCTACTTTGAATGGTGCATTTGTGTTGATTTGTGACTATTGTTTTGCTTGACTACTGCTGAAGGTGTTAAGGCTTGGGTTTGTGAGTTTTGGTGGTTAAAACTAGGTGTATTGCCGGTTGGTTCATTGATTGAAAGTCTGGAAAAGCTTTCGAGGAGGTTGACTGGTGTAGGTTTTTTGTTGTAGTGGTTTGGACCTATCTCCCTCTTGGCCTGGTTTGGATTGAAATTTTCTTTCTGCTCCTCGACCCTCCACCTGATTTGATCTGCCTTCAATTCTGCACTCCATCGCTCTCTTTTTCTCCTTGTTCCTTTGCAGATTCATTATGGTTGGAACAAATTCAATTTTCATATCTAATAAAGCCACATAGAGTGCAATAAGTTCTTATTTTTTCATACTTCAGCAGTATCTCATATATCGACTTATCTGGACTATAAATTCTGATAGATTTGCTTTAGAATTTTTGTAATGTTGAGCACCACTCTAACCTTCATAATCCTATCCTCCCTTCTTTTCATTGAAAAAGTAGCAACATCAATGATTTCTCCAAGTCGCTCGGTCGCTCCCCTATCTTCCTTGCTACCTCTTTTGTTTTACAGAATTCTGGCATGCCCCACATCTGCACCCAGATTGGAATCAAGGTGAAGTCCTCATCTTCAATCTTTCTCGATGCATTCCATCTTTTTAGATGGATGACAAATTGCTTGAATAACCATGGTGAACCCTTTTCTACTCTAATTAGATCTGACTCATCGTTAAAGAAGAATTGAAAAACATTATCCCCATGTGCTTTAACCCGTAGGCCTTCTGGGTGATTCCAAATAGCACCAAATGCTGCATCCATCGTACCTCCACTGAATCCACGATCTGCCATCAGTCTACCTATCAGGCTTTTAGAACAATTTTCTATTCTGGCTCTAACATCTTCTGCCTCCAGACATACCACATCATCGCTCTTTGGTCCCAACAAATTAGAATTCTGCGTACATCAGCAGCAGCCATAGTTTTTGTTTCACTCACTCTCAAGATATTCTTTCACAAGGAATCCTCTCTGAATTACACTCAGAATGGTCAATGTGATTGTAGGTCAATTGGTAAAACCTTAATAGGCACACAAAATCCTAGCGCACACAAAACCTCATGGCACACTAACCCTAATGGCACAAGTACTGAAACTTCTTCTTAATAATAATAAGAGAAAGTGTATTCTAATTTAATAATAGATATAGTAATTTTGAATACAGTGAAAGAAAAATAACATTTAATTATAACTGCAAATAAATAATATTAGTTAGAATAAAATTTAGTTCAAAAATATTTTTTTTTTCAAAAATATTATTAACATTTAAAATTAATTACTATACATTTATATATAAATAGATATATTATTTAATTAATTTT
>NC_029786.2:69315021-69318897 GCF_000816755.2 Arachis ipaensis
TTTTTATTATATATTTTCTATTTTTAATATATATTGATAACACTTGCCATGGCCAGCTTGTGATCAAGAGAAAGACAAGTAGCTATCTCAAGAGGAGAATGAGGAGCAACATTGTTTCCCTTTGCCATATCCACAAGGCTAATATAACAATGGAACAAGCTTTAGTAAGCATTTAGGAAGATGAGTAAAGAGGGTTTAAATTTTGAAAGGAAAAATGGTTGACGCTGTATTTATAAGATAGCGTTTGAAAGGAAGATTGAGATTGAGACGGATAGACAGAAACTAGAAGATAAATACAAAAAGTTATAAACTAAATTAAGTTTTTATACTGTATTTAGCGTAAAATATGTAAGATTGAATTATGTTTTAATATCTTATTTGTTAAGATAAATACAGAGACGAAAATAAATAAAATTATTTAAATACTCTTATTAATTAAAAAATAAAAACAAAATAAGCGACCCTAGTCGGATTCTAATCACAACATCTGATGAAAGCTACTACACATCGAGGACGCTATTGCACGAAGATGTTCGAGTTTCTGATTCAGTTGCTCTGTATACTTTCCCTATTCAGGAAATATTTAAATGACATTCAACTTTTCGNNNAATTAATATTTTATCACGTAATATAAATTTTTGAACTTCTTACAAAATATTAGGAATGATAAGGAAGAGAAGATAGAAAATGAGTGTACGAGGTAAAACCTCCACTATTTCTTATGATTTAGATTTTTCGAAAAATTCTAACATCTCTTTTTTTGAATGTACTCTCTGCACGCCTTTGATTAGCTTTTTCACATTTTGTTCTTTCACATCTTATCTGCAGTGAAATTGGGGTTTTTCAATGATAGGAGAGTTATGATAGGAAGAAACAACGTACTAAAATAGTTTCTCCATATCAACCAAAAAACAAAAAAAAAATACTGTTAAAAATGTTAATTATATAAGATCATTTTAGTATCACCATGTTACGGTGATTATAATATTTAAGAAGTGTTTAAAATTAAAGAATTTTTATAATTAAAAACCGCTTTTTAAAAAGTATTGTTAAAAAAATATATTTAATTTTAAAAAAAATATGAGGAGCCAATAGAATATTTGTACAATATGTACAATGGAGGATTTAGGATAACCATACTTTTCTAGTTACCATAGCTATAGTAGTATAGAGTATAGAGATATTAGAATCCACCAATTATATATTTGTTATTCTCATCACAATTAGCCATTAATTCAACAGTAATATACTAAAACTGGGTTTTCCCCCAACTATTAAAGGTGACGTGTCGATCTCTCATGCTTCCGTTTTCCCTCCAAAACGAATAAAATTTTTTTTATTCTAAATTATTTTATTGTAATTATATTATAATTAATACTAAATGAATAATATATAATTATACTAATTTAGCAACATATCTTCATTATAATTATATCAAATCAATATTTAATGCACTATTAAACTACTTATCAATTATCAATTAAAATTCTAATCTTCTATACATAAAAATGACAAAATAAAATTATAAAAATAATATTTTTATCACTTTTGCTATTTTAATTTTTTTTTTTTTGCTTTTTTATGTATAATTTTATTTTATATTAACTTTGTTTATTTAATAATAAAATATACTCATATTAATTCTATCATATAATAATATATTTTTCTCCTATATTAATCGAAGAATTTTAATAGTTATCAACTACATCTAATAGAATAACTAAGAAGTGAGAACTACGAGAAGTTAAACCTAGGTTCAAAATGTTGAAACAAAGAAAAGAAAACGGTGAATATATGATTAGAGAAAAATGTATAATAATGACAAAATATACTAAAACTAGATTTTTCTCCAACTAATAAAAGTGGGGGGTTAATTTCTCATGAATTCATTTTTTTTCTAAAATAAAATCATTATTTTCTTTTCTAAATTTATTTTAGAAAAATATATTTATTATAATTATATAAAATCAATATTTAATACATTATCAACTAATAAAAGTGAGGTACAATTCCTCGTGAATTCATTTTTTCTCCAAAATGAAAGCACTATTCTCTCTTCTAAATTATTTTAGAAAAATATATTTATTATAATTATATAAAATCAATATTTAATACATTATCAACTAATAAAAGTGAGGTACAATTCCTCGTGAATTCATTTTTTCTCCAAAATGAAAGCACTATTCTCTCTTCTAAATTATTTTAGAAAAATATCTTTATTATAATTTTATTACAATATTACAATTAGCATTTAATGAATAATACATAATTATAATAATTTAGACAAATAAAGTCCAGTAATTTATCTTCCGACTGCACACGTGTGTAGAATAATTTTTAAGAAGGAGTCATGTATAGTAAATACGGTCGATGATTGTAAAACTGTATGCTAATATTGATATAATATTATTTTAAGTATATATTTTGCAGGCATCAAAGAAAAGTGTTGAGTTGTTTTTTAGTAGATTTAAATTATTTATTGTTTATTAGAGAATTTTGTGCATTAGAATTCTCTAATAATTTATTATTTATTTTGAGTTAATTTTGATATGTTCTTACTTGACAGTAAAACAACATATAAAAATTTGTTGGTGGGTCTAAGTATTATTAAGTTATTTATGGTCACATTGAGTATATATGTTTGATTTATTGATGAAAGTAGATTACTAAAACCAATTAATAACTATTTTAAAATTAATATATTTAATACTAGATTAAGAAAAAACAAATAAATCATAACATATTATATTTTTATTAATCAAATTATTATAATTTAAATTAATCTTAACAAAATAATTTAAAATTATAATTTCAATCTTATCATGTACATGGCACAGGTGATTAAACTTGTTGTTAGATGAAAAGTTAGTTTTCTAATTGGAATAATATAGTTGTTTATTTGTCATTTTAAATATAATGGAACAATTTATATTCAAATAAGTTTCATTATTTCATCTTTTTCTTTCATCTTTCCTATTATTCTTCGTTAACCATTTGATCATTACATTTAAATGAGTTGTTGTATCATGTTTTTTTATGCATTGTAGTACCACAAATTTTCGTATGTATATATTCTACCTTACTTTGTTGAAAATACATGAACAACTACCAAAATTAAAATTAAAGTGTTATAATTTTGGGTCATTATTTACACATATTTACAATTTATTTGAAGTAAAAGCCAATAAGAATGAATTGAAATTTGTGTATGCAATACAAACTTTAAATTTCAACAATAATAACAATAGAATCAATAGAATGTACCGTCTGATGAAATAACTTAAGTATAATAAGAGCCGTTTGGAAAACTTTGAAAGTAACTTTTTTTAATTTTTGACTTATGAAAAGTAGTAGTATTAATGTCGGGTGCAATTTTCAAAACCAAATTGCAATTTTCTAAGAAGTTATTTAGGAGCTTATAGAGAAGTTAAAAAAATGACTTCTCTCATAATACTTCTACTTTTCATCACATTTTTATAAAATAAGTATTTTTAGAGTTAAAAATCCAAACACAAAATAACTTATTTATAAGTTACTTTTAATAGAGTCATTTATTATTTAAATTATTTTATCAAAAAAGAGCTTAATTAAGTTACCCAAACTGGACCTAAGTCAAGTTTATAGAAGTTTGATGCTGAGATATTATGACCATGATTACATTTTCTAGGAGGAAAGTGAGGGTGAGTATGAATGAGAATATATTGTGTAGTTAATGATTGAAATTATAAATAACTAAGACCGAATGCAATTGTAATAATTTATCGAATCGCTATGAATAGAAAGTAAGTTTGTCTGGCAAAGTGGCAATGTAAAGAAAAAAAATAGAATTATACGATGTCAATTACTCATTGTGTAACAATATTAATATTAACTTTT
>NC_029786.2:69318925-69327317 GCF_000816755.2 Arachis ipaensis
TTCTCTATAATATTTTTTTATATAATGTTAATTTGATGCAAAAAATTATAAAATTGATACCAAAATTATTATTTAGATGTACTCTATATGATAGTATAAATATAATTATGCAGATAGATTTTTTCTGTTGTTATAAACTAAATTTAGCAATAATATGGTAAATTAGTAGAAACTTAAAAGCTTTCGCTTAATACTATGTTGGTCTAATGTAGTTATATAAGTATATTTTTTTCTACGTAGTTACGAACTAATTTTGGTATTGATGTCATTTATTAAAAAAAAAATTCATGCCGTTTAAAAGTAAAAGTTCTGCCATTGATAAATAATCATTGATAATATAAAATAATAATTTAAACAAAAAAGGTTTTCCTACAAGGTCAGACCCAGTGTTCCGCTTTAAAGCTTAAGAATGAGGCCAATAGGACAATGATCACTCCCAGTAACATCAGGGATAATGTACGAGTCATGAACTTTGTCAGCTATGGATTCTGATACAAGGAAATAGTCTAGACGCCACCCTGTTTAACAGTTTGGAAATAAATAAATAAATGAACGAAAATCATTGAGAAACAAAGAATTTATTTGAAATGTAAGATGACAATAGCTAGAATATTTAAAGGCAAAGAATTAAAAAAAAAATAAGATTGTATGAAGAAATGCACTTTAAAGACAACATGGAGTAAGAAAGAAAGTGGAAGTATTCGTAGGGAGTAGATGTTTGGCTTCTATTTGGTGTATATCTGATGATCTTTATAGAAGACTTTCCCTTTCAGACATGGTGAGAGATTGGAATGCTATACTTTATAGATTGCTCTTCTGATTGTTTTCTGCTGTCGTATAGAGGACTTCTTATCCTCTATCTTGTATCATTCTTCTCTCCATCTTAATGAAACTCTCCTTTTATAAAATAAATATATAGTGGTGTTTCTTCCATTACTAGTGCTTAGATACCAAGTCCCTGATGGTATGTTGTGAGCCAACATGGAGTGCAGCTAGGAAGGTTGGAGAGGAAGACTGAATGGAATCTTATCGGCAGCCAGATTGTTAAAGATCAGGAGGGGGCTAATGAACATCGACAAAGGAGTAAAGCTGCAGCCAGACACAAAAATGGTAAACAAAAAGCTCTTCAAGGAAGATGAAACTCGATAAAGGAGGACATCCACCACGAAAGATTTGGCCCCTGAATCTACTCGTCTTGAAACAAAGAGTGAGAAGGGAAACAGTGACAACAATGAGAAGGGTGAACATTCAAGTTATCTGGGTAACATGGAAGAATGGAAGATCGCATACGAAAACTCTCACTTAACAAATTGTGACTCGAGCACCAAAGTTGAATGACCTGCTGAGGCATGATGAAGGAAAACAGAAAGACAAAAGGGAAGGAGTGTGCAATTCCATGGAGACCTCAAGGGAGCAAAAGTGAAAGGAAAATTAAAAGGAAGCCGCCAAAATGAGAAGAGTAGGCTGATGATAGATCTCATGCAAACCCTATTCTCTCTCTGCTATTTTCTTTACATTAAATGGATTCTTTTTTCTGCAAAACGTTTTTTTACCTATATCATAATGAATAGTTTAGTCAGATTTGATGCCAATAATCCAACTAGAGCCAAAGCACGCCCAACAACTTAGTTCTTACTGGGGTTCTTACATAATATCCAACAATGGAGATCTCACAGGAGAAATTGAACAATATGGACCAACTCCATGACCAGCTGTGCCACACTCCATTGGCAAAGGAACGTTATTTATTTTCAACCATAACACAAAAATTATACGAAAACCATTTAAGTATATAATGAATCAATTTTAGGCGTACTCATGAAATACCTTTGTTAGTCTTGCGCCCACCATGCCGATAACCCCAGTAAGTATATCCAACAACTCCAGGGTGCTGCCTTCTAAAAGTATCTACAAATCCCTTGGACAAGAAGTTTGTTGCAAATGATTGCCTCTCTTCATCTGTAAACCCAGCACTTCGTTTGTTACCCTGTATATTATGTTATCAGAAGAGATTTTTTAAGAAAAAAGTAGCTGATTTTCCATGCTCAGCAACCTAGCAGTTCATTATTTACCATGAATGAAACTGAAACGAACAAATTGTCAGTTTATTAAAAATTAAACCAAATAGACAAATTTAATAAGCCCAACCAGGTTAGCCAAAAAAGGTTTTTTCCGTGGAACTTCAGCTATTGAATATGCCTCATATGCATTATATTCTCATCAATTGTATGCCATCTAAACATACTCTCAGCTGATAGTTTCCCAAGATGTTGTCAACAATTCAACCCCGCATGGTTCTACCCATCTCAAGAAATCTACAATGTTGACATGGTTACAAGTTCGTTGTCGCACTGTGAATTTGAGACATTGATAGAAAATATGCCTACTTATGGTAGCTACTAGCACATAACTCCTACAGTTAAAACCAATTCATCCTCGGTCGTTAATAACAGGATCATTTATTCAAGTTTATGTCCTGCACACATCACATTGATCTGAGACTTTATCATTTATCACATACACCCACTCAGTTAAGGGATATCCAGTTCATATTTGCATCAAGGGATGTATCAAATAAATTCTAAATGACCAAGAATTCAAACAAGGGTAACCTTTTGTAACTTGAACAAAACAATGCAAATATAAGCATTTTTAAAAACGAAAATCAATTTAGAAAAGACGATCCAAAAAGTTGATTCAGGCAATCGAATAAGTACAAGTAGTCAAGTAGAATTCTTTTATAGTGATGTTGAAATATTCAGAAATGAAATTTTTCTTTCAAATTATAGAAAAATATATTTCAAATTTTCCTAGGTATACTAAACTTCTTGAATTCCTTCTCTACCCTTCCAGCCTTTCCAGATCCAGTAATTTCTACTTGAAACAATTGCCTCACTTCATTGGTGTTCTTTACTGTTTACAATGAAACTGTTAAATTTGAATTACTTACAGCAGGGTTATATATGTCAATCTCTTCATGAGCGCAGTTCAGATCACCAGTCAAAATTACAGGCTTTGATTTTTCAAGCTCCTGTAGAAAGCAGAAAATGAATCACGAATCCTGATAATGGAAGAAAAAATATAAATTTTATGATTCTGTTAATATTTCTTCTGAGAAAATAATGCCTACCCTAAATCAATAGCAAAGAGAGAGGAGGGAGTCTAAGAATGTAGAACATATAAAGCATCTTGCTAATCCAAAATTGTAACATTATAATAAAGCAATAGATTCCATAGTCAGTTGAATACGATGAGCATAAAGAACCATGTTAATTGGCATCTTAAATGAAGAACTAACAAGTAGAAATTTTTGTTACTCAGATTGCTCAACAGATCAACACCATTCACAAATTTGAAACCTATGCTCAGAATGCCCAACATCATAAACCATTTTTCAATTTGCAAGGAGTTTGTTAATACCAACACTCAGCATTATAGGAATTCGCTAGCACAAGTTATATATATAAACCAAATTTGACATAAAAGTCAAAAGGAAGCATTTGGATGGGTGTTGTTCTGACAAAAAGGGAAAATAACAAGGGGTAAAAGGAGCAATATACACAGACAAACAACAACAATTAACCTTATCTAACAAGGAGGAGGAAAGAAGCTCTACATACTTTCAAATAATTGCTGAGAGATGCATCCCATTCAGTCACCCTATATGTCTAGATTCAAATACAGAAACATAATCAGATAAGGATACTGTTCCCAGAGTGAAATGAAAAGATATAAAAGGAAAGCAATGTAATACCAGTCTTCTCAAGCCATCTCCAGAATTAGGGACGTATCCACATATCAAGTAAAATGTATCAAACTCTGCAGTCACAAGTCTCCCCTCACCATCATGATCAGATACACCAAGGCCATATCTAACAGAAAGTGGCTTTATCTGCCAGAATTCCATTTACAAGGAAATTAATATTTGAAAGAATTACTTATGTCAACACTAGTCGTGAAATTTATAATGACGATGCAAATGGTTAGACTATCAGATAGAATCAACATCATGTCACCTTTAGCTTCAACCTAAATTCTAGAAGTTAATGATTAAGCAATGGCCTATGATACTCTCATAATTTAGTAAAAAAATTAGCTATGTTGGGAAGGAATATTATTAAAGTAGGTAGCAGTAAGAGCTACATTGAAAGTAGGTAGAAATATTTTTTTTTCCCACTACGATTAAACTCATTACAAAAAAGTTTTTACCTGGAGAAAATTTTTGGGTCACAATATTTCTTATAATCACAAGCAGCATTAAATACGAGGCTTTTTTTTCATATTTCCATTTTCAATTAGTATGCTTTCATTGATAATTACAAAAACACCCCGTTCTGTTTGTTTTGTTTTCTATGTCATAAGTTTGTTGAAGAAAAGGATGAAAACAACTTTTCTTGTTTTCAGCATTTCCTTCACAAAACTTTTATGACAAGAAACAAAACAAAGAAGGTTTTAAGTTTACAATTACTAATGCAAACAGATAATCCAAACACCGTCTTATGTCCCCATAATAAATTTAGCATGAATCAGTTATGCAAGGAATAGTCTTTACAAAAACAGTCTTTATGGTAAAAACTATGAGTAGAAGTTCCATTATGTATGAAGAGACGGAATGAACGAGGTCAACATACCCTTGAGATTATGGATGTTCCAGAATAACCAAGCTTAGAAACACTACATGTCCAAAAGCTGTTATCATAGCCATCCACTAGACGCTGTTTGATTTGCTTGATATCTTTCTCCTGTTAGGATAATCAGAGCAATCACAAACATAATAAGAGAAAATAAGGGGTGATGAGTATGAATTTTAATATAAATATCCATGCCACAGTTCATCACCACTCAAATTTTTAGGATTTTCAAATGAACTATTAGAACTGGTATCAGTTAACCACGGAAAGGGTAGAAAAGCATGTATTAAATTCGAAATCCTTGACAATGTGTCAAGAATCTAAGGTAAAAAGCTAGGAAATTCTCTCCTCCAAGGAATGTGAAACCACAGCTCTCAGTTCAGTTACAGAAAAGTTAGGACATCCCAAACTAGCTAGCATTCACCTTTTGTATATTCAGCCCAGCCCCCAAATTTGTCTAACTGTTATCCCTCAAAAAATCCTACCAGAAACTTCCTAACAAAATCAGTTGCTTGCCACTACTTGGCCTGCCATGTCACTCCTCTGACTCTTCTTCCTTTTTCCGGCTATATACTAATATATTAATTTAAAATAAATTCCTAACATAAACATTAGTTGCTGATACTATGCAGCGATTTCAGTCTAGCTCTATCTGTTAAATGGCACAATTTCAAAATTTACCTGTTATACCATAAAGTTTTTTTCTGCTATACAACAACTAGCACAAGGATTCCCTTGGACCAAGAATGTTTTAAAGTAAGCCTGTTTCTCAGTCGATACCATACTGATTTTGTTGAAGAAACAGGGTTTTAACAGTTGATATCCATTTACAATTTCAAAAATTGTCAATTAATTTGAGGGATTATATTGTTGACAGAGAGCCTTGGAGTAATGGTTGAGTTGTTTCTTTGTGACCTTAAAGTCAGGGGTTTAAACCATGGAATCAGCCACTATGTATCATCATGTTAGGCTGCCAACATTACACACTTCGGGTGTGGCCCTTTCTAGGACCTTTTGTAATGCGGGATGTTTTGCACCCTGCAGTTTGGCCCCCTAACAAACAAGATTTATCTTCTAACATTTTTTTTCTCATTTCCCAAAAGTTAGAAATTCTTCAGAAAACTCTTGCACTTCAAATACATGCAAAACTGGCACCTTTACCAGATGTCTATAGTGATCAGCGTAGCTGAAGAAGTAGAAGGGATTGGCCAGAAAGATTAAGTGAAAATGGAACAAGTATGGTATAGTAAATCACAATAACTTTAGGGTCACTATCTTACAAAACATTATTAACTTTGTTTTATTGATGTCAAGAACATTCCAAAAGCCACTATAAGGTCATACAACAAGTAAACCCTGTTCACTTGGTGAGGTCGACTACATGGTCAGACAACACAACAGTGTTTAAAACATTACCATATCAATCTCTTTTAAGAGACAAAAGCAATTTATGTCGATCGTGACTCACAAAATGTTCATTCATGTTTTCCTCCACCCTTCTTTGTTTATTTTTGTCATACTTACCTACTTTTGTTACTCACTTGGAAACAGCTAACTGATGTCAGAAGCATCCACAAACCAGTCAAAAAGAAAAAGGGCAAATAATAAGTTATCAATGCTATTTTTATATACAAGCCACTCCTAGCTGAAACTGAGGACCGTTGCAAAATAAGACTCTTCAAGGCATAAAATGAGCACCAATATTCTACCTGCAGTTTAGTCTCTTGCAAGCACAATACATCGAAGTCTTCCCTTCGAGCAAGTGCAGAAAATCCTTCTAGTTTTAGCAATGCTCTCAATCCATTGACATTCCATGACAAAATCTTGACAAATTTTGTATCCTGAGTAAGAGGCGGGGGCCTCATAGTTCTAGGATTATATGCAATCCAACCTTTTTGTGGTTTCTTGTGTGCAAAAAGTGTCCATGGTTCAGTTTGAATAGCTGTACTGATCTCCTCTGATTGTGCAACAACACTAATGATATCTGAAGATACTTTTCTCTTTTCTCTAGAAGGCTTACAACCTGGCAATAAACACACGTATAAGATTAATTGAAAGTTGAATTACTCACACCTGAACCAAAACTGAAAAGTTAGAAAATAAAAGGCATTAAGAACTCAAAAAATAAACACTAAGTTATGTTCAAAGTTATATTCTACCAGACAACCTGAAACATCATCTGATTTCACTGACAACTTCTTCTTGTTTGCCACCTTGACAGTTTTCTTTGCAGATCTGGATTGCTTTAATCTTCTATCATTGACATCATCAACAGGGTCTTCATCAAATACCTTCTTAGTTGTCACTTCCATAGATGTATTTTCTGAAGCAGCTAAGAGTCTTTTCTCATGTTCTTCTCGTGCTTGAGGATCTAGCTCTGCTCATGAAGAAACGTGTTAACCATTGGAATTATACAAGTTTTTCAAGAGAGACATCAAGCTTAATGAGCATAATAATTGATGACTTTGATAGAAAGAAACTCTTAATTTCCTTATGTTCCCAGATACAATAAAAGTTCACATTACTAAGAGAACAGTATACAGTACCGCAAGAGTCATTATTGTCCATGAAACTCTTCAAGGCAGACAAAAGATCATCTTTACGACCTTTAGCGGGGACCTTTATACTCCTGATAAATATAAAAACCATTCCTGAGATATAATCCAAACAATATTGTTTTAGAACTAAAAAGCAACTGCTGGCTGAAAAAGGACCTATAATCTTACCTCAATGTTTTCCGTAGTTCCTCAACAGTCAATGTGTCCATTTTGGCCGGGTCATTCCTTAACCTCTCAATCTCAATGGAATGGCTGTTAACATCACTTTCCTACATTACCAATATCGACTTAAACCAAATAACCAATAATAAAAAAGGGTTAATGTAAGAGAGAATACAAAAACACAAAGTAGTATTAAGATAATGATAAATATTTACATTCTCCCGGGATGCATTTAATGTGTGTTCTATAAACATTTACTATCACTCACTCTTGATATCTATAGGACAACTGCATTAACACAGGGTCTGGAAAAAGGCCGCACTCAAAGAGCGTAACATAGGCAGCCTAGGCTAATAACCATGGCTTGAACACCTTGAGATCAAATGGAAATAACTCAACTATTGTTCCAAGCTTATATATATATACTGGTAAATGTTTCAGGGCACAAGTTAAATGTGCTACAGGAGAATGCAAGTATCTCTACTAAGCACAGAACCCTATAAGAATCAATTAAACCTTTGCAATATACTTTTTGGAAACTGGACTTGCTTCCAACCCCTTAAGCTTCTTATCTTTCTTGTTCTCAACAACTGGTAAAACAGGTTCTGATGAATTCGAAAAACGTCTTTTAGACCTCATTGCTTTCACAGTAGGAGAAACCAATGTCTTCGTATTCAAATGCTTCTGAATCACTGCAAAACTACAATATTCAGTTCAGAAAACCTAGATAGCTTACGATTAGAGTAAAATGCTGGAAACTAGGGACATTCAAAATAATATATTTCCGATTGAAAAGTTAAATGCAAAGATATAGGATATGGAAAATGAAGCGACGCAGAAACAGAAAACAAACCTGTTGAGATTGGTAGAGGTTGTAGACAGGAATTGCAAGAATTGTTTCATATCAGGTCTTTGTATCGAACCGAGAAAGATAGAAGGGGAACCACCAAAAAAGCTGAGAAATGAGAACGCAAAGGCCTGAAGTACGAAAAGTCGAAAACAGTGGCAAAGCTATGTATGATTAACGAGAAGATAACCCTT
>NC_029786.2:69327367-69335236 GCF_000816755.2 Arachis ipaensis
ATTATTAAGTATGATTTAATTTTTTAAAAAATTTATTTAGTATTTAGTTTAATATAAATAAAAGTCTAATCTAACTTAAATATTAATGATTTTTAATATCTAAAATGTAAGTAATAATATTTAAAAAATCTAAAAAAGATATTATTACTAATTTTTTTAATCAAATAAAATTTTTCAAATCCTATAAAGTGGATTCTTTTTCTTTTTGTGACTGTCTTTCTTGATTCATTTGGTATTAATTCTCTCTGTTTCAACTGGTACAACTGAAAGATCTTTTTTAGTTATGAATATTGTGAAGAATGACTCAGAAATAAAATGAAAGATGAATTTCTTGCACTTGTCTTTTAATTATACTGAAAAGAAAATTGCTGAAAATTTTGACACATATTCTATTATCGATGAATTTTATGATACGAAGAATCGACCACTTCATTAGTAAAAAGTACACACATATTTTTTGCACTTTAAAAAATATATTCTCTATCAGTATATTTTTGTGATACATCTTACATTATATAATTTTTTGCATAATTTTTTAATATTATATATGTTATTGACCCCATAATAATATTTCTAGATTGGTCCTGCATGTATAGAGAGAAGTATTTTATGCTAGTATTGTGTATATTGTCTCAAACCATGTTATTCTATTTATATGCGTATAAAAGTCATTATTTTCAAACTTCATTAAATTCAATCTACCTTAATAATGATCCTTCCACTATTAAAAAATTGAACAGTTGATATTGTGAAAGAAATCATACATTATTAAATGGACATCTATATTACAATACTCTCCTTTGGATGTCAATTTAGAATTATGTCTCATTAAAATTTTACTAAAGAAAATCTAATAAAAAAAATTTTAGGGAAAAAAAATGAGTACAATATCTTTTGTAATGAAGATTACTTTGTTAAACACATTGTCAAGAAAAATTCAATAGGGACAAAAACTTGACCAAAAAAAAAAATATAGCCTCCCACTCTTATCACATTATTTAATATCTCAAAATCGATACACCCCAGTTTGATGTACCAATCTTTCAAAAAAAAATTTGAAAATAACTTTGTAAATAATAATAAAACCTAAAGAGTACGCAAGAAATAAGCAATATGCATTTCTTGATTGAATAAATTACAAAGGCAACGTTAAATATATAGGCTAAAATTGTAACCAAATTAATTCTATTGGGCTGAATTTATGGGTCGGTGTGAGACTTTTTTGTTGTTGTCATGAGTTAAGGTGAAAGAGTATTTTAAACGGGCCGCAAGATGGAGGATGAAAGATGTCTCGAACCAAACGACAATCAACCTCTAAATATTTTGTCCGTTTATGAAAAACTGGATTAGCAGCAATATGAAGGGTACTCTAATTATCACAATATAAAACTGGTGGACAGATAAGAGAGGTGCGTAAAAATTGTAACACATTTAGTATCCATTGAAGTTTACAAGTTGTGTTGCCAAGTGCACAATATTCTGCTTCAGCGGATGAGCGGGCAACGGTGGTTTGTTTCTTGGTCTTCCAAGAGATTAAAGAGCTACCCAAGAAGAAACAATAACCTGTTAAAGATTACCGAGTGTCAGGACATCCGACCCAATCAAAGTCACTAAAGTCGAGAAGCTGAATTTCTGATTCTCTTGGGAAAACAAAGTCCTTTGTCAGGGCTAGTTTTCAAATATCGTAACACACGCTTCGATGAGAGTCAGTAGGAGATACTATAAATTGACTTAATTGTTGAGTGGAATACATGATATCTGGTTGGGACGTGGTGAGATAGATACGACACCCAACTAAACGGAGATAAATAAAAAAGTTAAATAGCAGGAGATTATTATCTTAATATAGTCTTGTGGCACTATCCATTGGAATAAAGGCAGGTTTAGCACCTAATAAATTAGAATCTTCCAAAAGATCAAGACAGTATTTTTTTCTGAAATAAGCAAAATTTCTTTGCTGACCTCAATACCTAAAAAAGATTTTAACGGGCCAAGTCTTTAATTCGAAAGTGTTGGTGCAAAATAGACTTAATGCCAGTAAGTTCAGAAATGGAATTATCAGTGAGAACAATGTCGTTAACATAGACTAGAAGGATAGAAATTTGAGTACCAGTGAATTTAACAAATAGACTATAATCAGATAAGGCCTGCTGATATTCATGAGATAGCAAAAGATGAGAAAGTTTGTCATACCACGTACGTCCAAATTTTTGTAAACCATACAATGACTTCTGTAACATTCTACCACACAAAACTTTATGCTTAAATTGTAAATTATGGGTGGTGAGGTATTACGACCTCTAAAAGACAAAATACGTACTTATGTATATATATGAAGAATAGTTTTTAACTAGGAGCCTTGAACAAAGGATAACAAAATAAAAATAGAAAAATCGCTTCACACACGAACGGTTAAGAATAGAACGCGTAGGTAATAGTGAAACAGAAAAAACATAATACATACGAGATAAGATTTTCCAAAGAAATACATATTAACAAGCTCCAGACTCGACCTACGAAGTAAAGGTCAACCAGAGTTTATATATACATATATACAACCCATAGTTTATCAAAACACAAAATATAAATTCTGTTTTTTAAGTCAACCTCTAGGAGGGACAAAGTACAAATCTATACAAAGGTGGAGAGTACTACACATATATATACAAAATACAAAACATAAAAATCTCCAAAAGTAGATTTTCGCTTTAGCAGAGCCTCCAACATGCTCAGCGAAGTGCCTCATATCTTGCATATAAAAAAATAGAACATGTATAAAATGAGAACTGTAATTACTATAATCTTAATAATTAAGCTAATTAAAATAATAATTATTTAGGACTTATGTTAAAATGTAATTAATTATTTATTATGTGTGTGTAGAATAAACCTATTTATTAATTACATTCGTTTATATGTGTCGTTAGAAATAAGATCTATATGATTTTGTCTAGATATCGTTGATACAAAAATTAGTTATTATGATAATTAAGTTAAAATTAATTTACCGGATAATTTTATTACATATACTAGTTATTTTAGTATAGAGGTTAAATTTTTTTTTGTTAATATTCTTGTTAGTTTAATGTTAATTATAAGTCTTTTAATTTTTTATTAATTAATTAATTCAGACTACTTAAGTTACTATTTGTCCATAATTTATAAGGTATACGAAATTTGAGATGTTTTCACATAAATTCACCGGATGCATACAATTCAATTGTCGAACCTCTTCTGCGGGCCACTAGGTTTTATTATGCATGTATCTCAAATTAGAGTGATCTAAGATTAACCGGCCTTGGTAATAGCTTTGGTAAAGAGATGGCATCCAAACACTCATATCTTTTATCTTCTAACTAGTGAGTGTGCCGTTACATTAGAAGATATAGCTCTAATCCTAAGCATTTTGATAGATAATCTTCCTGTGATATGAATGACTATGACTAGTTACGAGGTTAGAAGTTGGAAGCTGAATTCAAGCATCAGTTTAGGATGCACCTAGGATCAGTAATTGTAAAGAAAATTATATCAAGTTAACCTGGATTAGAAATGTGAAAGATGAATTACATTTGAATGATCGAGTTGTCATTGAGAGGTACATGAAGTATCATATCTTGTTGTTGTTTGGGTCAATCTTGTTTGCTGAAAAGTCTAGGTCAATGGTTCACTAGAAATTTATGCCGTTGCTTCACGACTTTTCTCAGATTCACGAAATTAGTTGAGGATCGGCATCCCTAACACACTTGTACAGAGCGTTGTGTAGAACATCTTGCTTTGACTGTAAAGAGATTGATGGTCCACTAACATTATTACATCTTTGGGCTTGAATTCGTATGTCATTTTTTATCCCAATTCCTAGTTTCTCGTGACATTTCCCACTTGCTAACTTGTAACATTAATTGTTAAGAACTTTACACTGTATTTCACTTTGTATTTTAATGTCTAGTCACATAGTTTATGAAAGAAAAAAAATGATGTCAGGTGGCATAACTGGAAGTATGCTAATCGGCCGTATGTATTTCATATTGTTGCTTACTTTAGGGGTTTATTAGATGAGGTGGAAGAAGGAAGTATATTCTCATAAAATAATATAAAATCATTTTGATATCCATGTATGTTGAACCTTTGTGTTATTTGGTGAATAATCCTCTATTTTTTATACAAAATTGACCCACCAATTTGTCAATGGGTGAAAATTAAAAAAAAAATCCTTCACAAATCAAAGCCTTTTATTTAGGACAATTTACTGAAATAAATATTTTGGCCTCCAAATTTATCAGAATACACATTTTGCAAAATGGATACTGAAATGCATTTTTTCCATAAACTATGTAAACCGCTACAGGGGTCCCGCGGTTTACGAATGCACGTAATCTGCTACAGGGGTGTCGCGGTTTACATTCGAAGCAAACCTTCACATAATCCGTGGTAGGGGTGTCGCAGTTTATGTGTGATTTGCAAACCTGCATAAACCGCTACAAGGGTCTAGCGGTTTATGCTTTGTCAAATTCGCTTATATATACCATTCAAGATAGGGAGTGGGGTAATTGTAGAGAGTCATTTTCACACTTTCACAAATGGATAGTGAGGAGAGCTTTTTGGTTCTAGTCCACTACTCTGGTAAAATAAAAAAATTAATAGGCATAGTGTTAAGTTTACTGATAAAGAACCGCTGAGCGTTTTTATCCGTTTGACTAATACTTTGTCGGATCTAAAGAGGAACATATTGCAAAAGGCAGGGTTGTGTGGGGCCAAGTTGGTAAAGAAGGTATTCTACAAAATTCCAATGGCAGTTATGTCAAGTGGTGTCCAGTATGAAACATTTGTGATAGGGTCGAATGAAGACACGGAGGTCTTGTTTCATTGTCGGCGGAGTTTTCCGGAGGTGAGAATACACGAGTTGTTTGCCAAATTGGAAGACGGTGTCGACAGTTCTGGGGCTTCAGCGCCAAATCCTCAGTCGACGACGGTGGGGGTGCTTCTACTTCGATGCCTGTCGTTGCACCTGGTTCTCTCTTAGCTACACCTCCACTTGTTCTAGCACCGGCAGCTAGGTCACCTGGTTTGATTACTGGTCTTGTTAGTAGTGGTGAGCCAGATCACGTTGAGGATGCGATGTGGGAAGATGATTCAGACGATGAGCCTGATCACATATCGGGGGATAGTGAGGAGGAAACCTCGATGGCCCCACCTGCACCTCAGGGGACATCCAGTTTTGGGTCCCACCAACAACCATCACATTTCTCGATGCTGAACTTGAAAGCAGTGAGTCAACAATCGGATGAGGCACACACCTTCGGAGGCCAAGGATTACACGAGGACAATACTTCTGGGGAATTTCAGATTGGCCAATCTTTCCAGAAGAAAATCGCACAGATCTATGGGGATTGCGAAGAATCGTATGCCGAGTTGCCTCAGTGGATCCTTGGGATGAAAGCAATGATGGACGGAATTGTTGCTTTGTTGAAGACTTCTCCAGTGCGTGTAGGTGATGAGGTTGATGAGTCTACAGAGTACTTTCATCGTCTTTTCTGGACATTCCCTCCATGCGTTGAGGCTTTCAAACATTGCAAGCCACTAATCAGCATTGACGGTACGCATCTGTATGGGAAGTATGGCGGGACTTTGCTTCTGGCTATTGCGCAAGATGGAAACTCGAATATATTGCCGGTTGCGTTTGCACTTGTTGAGGAAGAGAATGTTGAGTCGTGGGCTTTTTTCTTATCCCACTTGCGTCAACATGTGACCCCACAAAAAGGCATTCTAGGGATCTTTGACAGACACAACAGCATTAAGGCTGCACTGGAGGCATCAGACAGTGGTTGGCTACCACTTCATGCATATCGAGCGTATTACATTCGACATGTTGCAGTTAATTTTGCTCTCAGTTTCAAGGGCCACGATGCAAGGCGAATGCTCGTGAATGCGGCGTATGCCAAGACTGAGGCAGAATTTGACTACTGGTTTGATATTATGAGGACTGAGAATCTGGCCATGTGTGATTGGACCAACCGACTGGAGTACGATAAGTGGACCCAACACCAGGATGGAGGCAGACGGTTCGGCCACATGACGAAGAACATATCCGAGTGTGTTAACTTTGTATTGAAGGGGACACGGAATCTGCCAGTTACTGCACTTGTGAAATCTACATATGGGAGGTTAGCAGAGCTTTTGTTGTCTGAGGGTAGACAGTAGAAGCGCAATTGGGATAAGGCCAACAGTTTTGCCAGGCGCTGGTCAAGGCGATAGAGCGCAACGTGAAATATTCGAGGTGCTTCACGGTTACTCTGTTTGACAGACATCAGTCTGAGTATACCGTGGCTGAGACGAGTCCTACCGGTAACTTTTCGCTTGGGACTATCGGGTTTCCCTTAGAGATTGCACTTGTGACTGCGGGTACTTTCAAGCTCTCCATTACCCGTGCTGCCATGCGATTGCATGCTGTGCTCAGTCTCAGTTAGAGTGGGCTACATACGTCCATGAGGTTTATACCATGAGTAAGGTGTTCAGTGTATACCAGATGGGGTTTTTGCCCCCTGTTCCAGAGGGTCTGTGGCTACCGTTCGACGATCCTATTGTCGTTCCTGATCCTTACATGAGATGTACCAGAGAATGGTGACCGAGGTCAACAAGAATCCATAACACCATGGATGAGGCCGATACTAATCGGCCGAAGCGATGTGGGCTATGCAGACACACGGGACACACTCGCAGTCCTTGCCCTCAGCGATGATCCGCACCCATAGCCGAGGTATACGTGTCATTAGGTCGTCATGATTAGCTTTCATTTTTCTTTTCTTATTTGTGTTGTTGTCCTGTTTTAGTCTATGCTTTTCCATGTATGAATGTAAGTAAAGTTGTACTTACTGTTCGTTTTACGCTGATGTGGTTATTGTTAGCGATTTTCTACGTAGTTGTGATTCTCTTAAATAAAGGTGTTCTAATTTTGTTGGTAATTCTATGAGTTCAAGAGACTAATTTCAATTAAATCAAAGCACCAACCTATGTTGCACCATACATAAAAAAGGCATACCAAAATTTCATCCAATAACTCATACTCCATGGAAAATGAACTAAGTCCACACTAAAGTATAAACCGCTAGACCCCTGTAGCGATTTATGCAGGTTTGCAAATCACACATAAACCGCGACAGCCCTACCACAGATTATGTGAAGGTTTGCTTCGAACGTAAACCGCGACACTCCTGTAGTGAATTACGTACAATTGTAAACCGCGAGACCCCTGTTGCGGTTTACATAATTTATAAAAAAAATATATATTTCGGTATCTATTTTACAAAATATATATTCTGATAAATTTGGAGTCTAAAATATTTATTTCAGTAAATTGCCCTTTTATTTATGTTCCCTACCTATCGAACTCACATAGCTAAAAATCTAATCCTCAAATTTTTATTCAAATATTACCTCTTGCAAATCTGAGGCTAGCATTTGGTAATTAAATTAAAAAATATTCTTTCAATATGGATTAAATCACACCATTTTTTCATAACAAACGATAACACAACAACTTCATCCGTTATTAAAAAAATGAGCCAACATGCGAAACTCTTTATTTTAATCTATTTCATATTTACAGTAAGCGAATTATGTTGACGACAAAAATAAGAGATAATATGTAAAATGGTAACTAATTATATTTTTGTATAATATAGTAAGGATAAATCACTAAAAATACATCTGAATAATTTTGTCACTGATAAAAATATATTCAAATTTTGTTAAATGCCCTCAAATAATTTAAAAACGCAATCAAAATGTCCAATATTAAATATGTATTCTCAAAAAATACCTGAAAGATTGAATTTTGATGTGCTTTTTTGTAAGCATGGTTAAAAAGATGGG
>NC_029786.2:69335425-69341417 GCF_000816755.2 Arachis ipaensis
ATTTTTCATTAATAATATATCTTTTATTTTTTTTTGTCAACAACCAATAATACTTTTAAAAAATAAAATAAAAATATAGAGATCAAATTTTCATCTCATTTTTTATGTGTATTTCTTAAACAGTTATCTAAACATGCTTATAAAATTTTGGATCAAATTCATAAGTGATTTGTTAAATACAAAAGTTATTTGCCACTTACAAAAAATAATATTCTTTTTGAATATTTTTGTCATGATTTTAAATTATTTAAAAGTATTTTTGTGAATAATAAAATTTGAGCATATTTTTGTTAGCGATAGAATTATTCGAGTATATTTTTAGTAGTTTATCCAAATGGTAATTGATAAATATGTAATTTTTTGTTTATCAAAAAAGGAATATTCACCTATTTTGGTCTCCAAAGAATTTCGAACCAGATACTTTAGCTGCGTTTATTTACAGGGACAGAATACTGAGACAGCGATACCGAGACACAAAATCGTGTTTGACAGAAGAAATATTGACGGAGATAATGTGTCCATGGACACTGGATTAGTGTATTTTGTGTCCTTCATGACAGAAACGACACATAGACACTAATAATGGACACAACTTATTTTTTATTTTTTCTTTCATTATTTTTGTTAATTTTTTATAATTATATTTTTTATTATTATATTTTTGTCTCAAATTTTTTAATAAAAAAAATAAGAATAAATTAGATTTTTATAATTTGTTCCAATTTATCACCAAACAGGATACAAGAACACAAAATTTTGTGTCTCTGCCTTTTATGTCTTGTTCTCAGTGTCTTGTCTTATTCTGTTCTAAAAAACAAACGCAGCCTTTAGTCCCCAACCAAAATTAATTACTCAATTGGTCCTTAACAATTAACTCCGTCGGTCACTTAGGTCCTTTGCTCCGTCAACTCTAACGGAGGACAAAATGGTCCCTGACAACTCTAACAGGAAAAAATGGTCCCTAATCCCCTCTGTTCGAAAATGATACCGTTCTCTCCCAATTTCCATCATATCTCACATAACCCTAACATTTATACTCTCCTTCTTCACCTTCAGAGTCTTCTTTTCCATCTTCTCCTTCCTCCTCTACAACTCCAAGATCAAGCCATGGTGTAACTGCCACGCATATCGCACCTATATCAACATATCATGGACCACACACTTTCCAAATTTCTGTGACTAATACACTACCCACCTCCTTCGCACTTCACCCACCAGAACCATTCACCTCCACATCCTCGAAAATAGTATCACCTCCAACCACAACAACGTCCACCATATCTTCAAGACCAAGTTTCACAACTATTCCAAGGGCACGCCTTTTTCTACTCTCCGGCAAGCAACATAGATTGTTGGATATTATGACATCATATGCAAATTCTCATTTGAAATGGACTCCAAGTCCTTCATTCCTTCTCTCTTGGAGTTCAAGCTAGCAGACAGTTTCGACCTTGCATCCAAGCTATTAGTACAGCGAGCAATGTTGCTATCACCGCTCATATGAAAACTGAAGTGATTACTGAACATTGGTTCAGAGAAGAAGTTGAAGGAAACGATCAGAGTGGTGGACAATGTGGCCATGAAGATGATAAGGCAGAGGAGGAAGGAGATAGCGATGGCGACAAACGACGGATCTTAACAAATCGGATTTGCTATCTAAATTCATGGGATCTATCGAGGATGACAAGTACTTGAGGGACATAGTTTTCTGAGTATAAATTGCTTGAGAACAAGTTAAGGATTTTTCTTCTTGTGAATATTGAAATTACAAAGTGTGCATTATGAAGTTTGAAATTGCAGTGTTAGACTGTTAGGGTTATGTGAAATATGATGAAAATTAGGAAAAAACAATATCGTTTTTGAATAGAGGAAGTAGAGACTATTTTGTCTCTTATTAGATTTATCAGGAACTATTTTATCTTTCATTAGAATTAATAAAATAAATAATTTAAATAATTGACAGAATTAATTGTTAAGAACTAATCATTTAATTAATTTAATTAAAAATTAAAATATCTAACCGAAAATTTGTTGGAGACCAAATAGATAAATACTCTTGAAAAAACAACAAACCGAAGAGAACACGCTTATTTCTAAACACAATTTTTTCTCCTTTAATTCTTATTCCGCCCAAAAAATAGTAAAGTTTATACAAAGACTGCACCATTGCTCTCTCTGGATGACTTGGCACCTTCTCATTGGTGCTAGTGACCACTAATGAAATGAAACATTGAAAACCGAACACTTTCTTGCAAATCTCCAATGTCCCTCGCATCCTGAAAGGGAAGAAAAACAACACCACCAACGGCATCAATGGCTCCGCGAAAGAGAATCTCCAAAACAGAACCTTCGTCACCCGAACACCCTTCTTCTTCATCAAAGGGAAACAACAACGTCACCACCACCGTTGCCGCCGCCCCAATCCCCACACACCGCAAGCCACCACTGCAAACCAATGACCCTCCAATTGCGCCTCCAAAATGGGGTCTCATTCTGAAACTCTCTCTGTTTTCTATCCCTTACGCGTATCTTCTCTTCTACCATTACAAAATCGAGCCCGAGCTTCAAAGATCCGTGATCATCAACGCTGGGATGAGCGTCGCGGGGTTCCTTGTGACCGTTAAATTGATCCCTGTCGCTTCCAAATACGTTTTGAAGAGGAATCTATTTGGTTTTGATATTAATAAGAAGGGTACCCCTCAGGGCAATGTCAAAGTGTGAGTCTTCCATTTTTAATTGCGTTTTGTTTAATGTTTATATTTCCAATATATGAAATTGGTAGGTTGCCGATTTTGGTTTTTAAGATCTGGAATTTTCCAATTTTGTATGGCTTAGCTGCATTTTGGTTTTCTTTCGTTTTGATTCTTGATTGAGCATTTTGGTTGGATTTTGGTTCAAATTATGTTACTTCTTTATATATTTGTGAAACATAGCTGCTGTTTCATTTTGCAGTTCACATTTATGCACTAAAATTTGAGATTTGTGCAATTCCATGTAGGCTGTTATCTCCCTTTTTGGGAAATAATTGGTTTCTATTATTTATATGTTGATGTTGACTTTTGCACGAGGTTCTCTTTGGTTTCAACTAGTATGCATTTTGATTCATAATTTCTAAAACTTCTATGATATCACCATCTATTAGATGAATCAAGTATATGTTAATTATCAATTCTATTTTTTCCTTATTCCTTTGTCCTTGGTGTCCTTGAATTGACATTTGCAATTTATGTTTTGTAATTGAAAACATATGAACCATAATGTCCGCAGTATAGTTACCCTTCCTATGCATAGTGTTTTGTTAAATTTCCGAAATAGCACTATGGTGCCAATATAGCATATATTTGTCAACCTTGGTTGAAGAAGTGGTCATTTCCAAAATGAGGGAGAAGGACTATTTCATATGTCATAATGTCATAAATTTAGTTCTCTGCTGACTTTGCTACATTTTTCTGTGCAGGCCTGAGTCATTGGGTATAGTTGTTGCTATTGTCTACTTAGTTGTGGCAATCTTATTTCAGTATTTTAACTTCACAGCAGATTCAATCGTAAGTATATATTGTTTTACAAGTACAGTAATCTGGCAGTGCTCGTACTTTCTGAATTCTGACTGATATCAATAAAAGAGCTGAGCATTTAATTTATGTACTATTTTGATATTTCAGTGGCTTGTTGAGTACAATGCAGCATTGGCTTGCATCTGTTTCATGACATTGCTTGGATTTGTTGACGATGTCCTCGACGTCCCATGGAGAGTGTGAGTATGTAAATTCATTGTTTGGTTACAGGATTTGTGTCTGTAAACTAATTTTAGAATGGTTATTTTTAATTAATGGCAATTCGAAGAGCAGAAAATTAGTACTCCCGTCTATTGCTGCGCTGCCTTTGTTAATGGCATACGCTGGACACACAACAATAGTTATACCAAAGCCACTTGTCCCACATGTTGGGATGGAGGTTTTGGATCTTGGTATGCTTTCCGTATCTTCATGCCACTGACACTTTTGTAGCTACTAGTTAATACAAAGATTCGCTAGTTTGACTATTGTTTGATGAAGCAGGATGGATATATAAACTGTATATGGGATTGTTGGCTGTTTTCTGCACAAATTCCATCAATATTCATGCCGGATTAAATGGCCTTGAAGTTGGGCAGACAGTGGTTATTGCAACAGCTGTAAGCGTCAAAGCTTTTCAAAGTAATTTTGATCATAAAATGTTATACTTACCTTTGATTCGCAGATTGTGGTACACAATATAATGCAAATTGGAGCATCATCAGATCCTGAATATAAGCAAGCACATGCATTCTCTATATACCTTGCTCAGCCCCTGCTAGCTACATCGCTGGGTTTACTCTCTTATAATTGGTAATTACTCCTTAATCGATATCAAGATCATGTCTTTTGAAATCTTCAATATTGCATGATCAAGAGCAGTTTACCAAAAGTCTGTTGTGCTTGTCTTTCTAGGTATCCTTCTTCAGTTTTTGTTGGTGACACATTCACTTACTTCGCTGGAATGACAATGGCTGTGGTCGGTATTTTAGGCCATTTTAGGTATTTACTTACTTTTTCTGACTGAAGTATTAATCTGGCTATTATTGTGTGTGTTTTTGTCTGACACTTCTACTTGAGCATAGTACAAAAAAGCAACATCGGGGAAAAGGATGTCTTAGTTTTCACTTTGGTATGATGTATTTAATAGAAACTGGACCAGAATCTGAGAAAGAAATGTGAATAATAGTCCCGTGGTTTCTCTCTAAATTTTCCTTAACCTTCTCAATTGATTTCTCATTCTACTACCCTGTTCAATTAACACCTCATTCTACGTGCGTGCAATTACTCTTCTCAAATTCAGTTTGTGTGATATTTGAGCAATCTTTTGATTTTATTTTTATTTTTTTTCCTCAGTGAAACGCTTTTGATTTTCTTCCTGCCTCAAGTTTTGAACTTTCTCATGTCACTTCCCCAGGTTTGACACTAACCAGTTTTCTGCATTTTTTTTTTTTAATTTGTGATACTATATTCTTCTCAATATGCCTTAACATATACATTTTCCTCCAGCTTTTTGGGTTTATTCCATGTCCACGCCATAGACTGCCAAGGTAGGCTTTAAATTTAACCTATTGATTGTTTCAGGCATCTTGGTGTTTTTGGGTTTTGATGAAACCTTATATTGTCTGTTTATTCAGGTTTGACCCTCAAACTGGACTATTGACTGGGACAAAGGATGGGACACTCGTTAACTTCTTCCTAAGAAATCTTGGCAGGAAGTCCGAAAAGGCACTTTGCATTTATCTTCTTGGGTTCCAGGTGATTTTTTCTTTCCTTTTTTCTTTCTGTTTTTCACTCTGTAGCTGCATTTATGGTCTCCTTTTTCATTGTTTACTTTTTGGTTTTCACATTATAAACAAAAATTTAAGTCCATGGTCTTGACCTAAGTCCTAACCCACTTACCCAGATAACATTGAACTTTATTTTGTTTAGAGCTACTATGAAGAATTCCCTAACTGGCTAAAACTCTTCAAAATTTCATCAATATTTTATCCATTCATGTGCTTGTAATTTGTTTTGTTTTCATGCAGCTTGCATTTTACAATCGACTGTGAATTATATTGAATAAGGCACTATCGTTAATTTTGCATATTAACTTATTTCTTCAATTGAGATAGTACTGACTACTGATAATTTGCACATATATAATTATTAGAACTCACATTTATTTTGTTTTTTTGACATTTATTTGATTGTTATGATAATAGTAACCTGTTCAAATAGCAATGTAAAAAGTTTGCAACAAGATCGACATAGACAGAGTTAACCTGTTAACCTGTTGTTGGATTTAGAAATTTCTATTGCAGTTTTTAACCTGTTTTTTATGCAAACACATTATTGGACAGGCTATTGCATGCTGCTTCTGTTTCTTGCTGAGGTACTTCCTTGCTGGTTGGTACAAATGAAAAAGGCAACTGGCATATAGAAGGCAGATATGG
>NC_029786.2:69341704-69342132 GCF_000816755.2 Arachis ipaensis
GATTAACATTTATTCTTTTAGTGTCACTGATAAGGATATAGGATTTGATTCCGTTTTTGTTATTTGAATGCTATGTACTAAATATTAATTTAAGTGCACCATGCCGCTTTTGATCCGGAAGGTGCTTAATACAACAATTTTGTTTGTCAATCGCCTATGATGCACGGATACTGACATAGAACATGACACGATACAGAACACGCAGACACACGAAATTAAAATTCTTATAAGACATGGAGACATGTTATATATATAAATATAAAGTATTTTTTAAATAAATTGTAATGATATTTTAGTATTTTATTAATATTAAAATATAAATAATTTTTTAATTATTTTTAATGTTTTTTTTTTAATTATATAAAATATTTAATTTTTTTTAATTATATATTATTTTTAAACTCATTTTAAGAATACATGTTTAAAAA
>NC_029786.2:69351337-69382304 GCF_000816755.2 Arachis ipaensis
AGACGTGATGGTATTTAGGTATGTCCAAACGTATTTGGAGAAGAATTTTTTGTTTTTTATTAGATGTGCGTGTCGGACGAATGTCAGTAAGTGTTGTATTTAAAATATATCCAACATGCGAATAAGAAAAATGAGGATGCTGTTTGAATATATTCCATGTGTTTTGGAGAACAATATGATATCTATAACAATATAAAGGAGATTCTCTTCAAAAAAAATAAAAAATAAAAGTCAATTTGGTGTCCAAATTATTTTCCAATTTTGTCTTTAGAAATGTCTTTCCAGTTTCCATGGATCAATAGTAGAGTATAAAAGGATAAATAAGTAAATATCCTTACCTAACCCACTATTTACAAATTATAGTCACTACATTTCCACCAACCGCTTTTTTCTGTTATTTTTCATTTCAACATTCACAATTCAGTTACTAGTTTACTACACCTTTTTCTATTTCTCTTATTCATATGGATATAATTTTTTTTTAATTTGTAACAGCAACACAATATTTTACATACATTTTGACCCTCTTTTTAGGTTGAATAAACAAATATAAGAAGGCACTATTGTTTATTATAAGACTCTGGATTTTTAAAAAGTACATAATAAATTATTTGTAATTTATTATGTTTATTTATGATATCAGAATAATCTTTCTTGTAGAGCCCGAAAAATGAATTTATTATGCTTTATTGCATACTCTGAGTGTCTGTCATATTGTAAATCTTGTCGGAATGACGAGAATTAGAGTATTATGTTCATGACTGTCTACTGATTAACTTTGTTAGTCTACCATACACATTTCATGGTATTTGCTCCGGCCAACCTAATGCTATTGATTTGTGTATTTGGGGACACTAATAGGTTATCATAAACAAATTAAAATCAATAAGTCATGGTAATCGCTAAGTTTGGAAACGTTAGGTATTCTTCTTCAATTAGTTTACATTGACGAATGTGTTTTAAACGTGCCGTGTGATCTTATGAATCGTTTATTCTTCTATTCTTCATCTTGAAATTCTTTGTTTCACTACCTCTCTATCTGATTATATTCCTGGTTATTTCTTAGATTCTTGACATTACAGTTCTTGACTTTGTATTCCTCTATATGAACAATGTAGCCCTTTAATGTAATCTGAACTTGTTTTAGTGGATGTATTATTTCTTACAATATCCTCTTGAAGTTCTTGTTTCAGATCTTTATTGAAAGAGTTTTAATTTGATTATTATCTCCTGATCGTATCTCCTAATCATTTCCATAAATCTTTGTACTTCTCTTCTTAAGTTTTCTATCCCTTTTGAGTAAATTTGAGTTTGTTTCAATGTCATGTGCGATCCCTAAATATAGCAAGCGATACGTTAGTTCTTTAGGACACGACTTGTGAACGTGGAAGGTGAGACTTGTAAGTGTGCAACGTCCAAGAAGTTATGAAGATAGGTTATGCTGAAGTTTGGAAAGTTGAAGCTCTGAGGATTGGCGTGAGACCAGTGTACGAATGTTAACTACGTTGTTTTAACGCAAACCCATTTTGTAATCTTTTCATTGCATTATACATCCATCTCATGTTTAATAGTGATAAAACTATGTGATCTTTTATATATTATGTTAATTTTTGAGGACAAAAATTTTTGTAAGTGGGGTAGAACGTAAGACTCTGGATTTTTAGAAATTAAATAATGACTAAAAATCTTTTGAATATGCAATTGTATATGAGTAAGTGAAAAATGGGTTTTTAGAAAATAAAGTAATAACGAACACAAGCTTCTATAAAGAAGAAAGAAAGAATAGAAAAGTTTTGCCACTAGGGTTCGGTGAAGAACAAAAGGGTTGTTACCAATTTCAAGCAAGTTTCAGGACAACAACAAGAGGAAAGATTTCTTCAAAAGGAGAATCACAAAAAGGTGATTTCTCCATTTGTGCTTCATCAAGGATTATTGAAGAAATCAACTGGGTCACAAGCACCGTTCTGGAAATATGAAGAAACTGAAGTCAATGGTACTCTGCTTGAAATCTATGGTCAAGAAACAAACTTGGGGCCAAAGCAAGAACGCACGGCTCAGATTCAAGATTCTTGAAGAAAAAGGTTGAAAGAGAAGATTGAAGGTATGGTTGCATGTCACTGCTTCTACCCTTTCTCTCCTCTGTGAACGCCGTTGCTGCATCTGTGTATTAGGAGAAGAGAACCAACATGTGTTGAAGAAGGTTTCAAGCCCTGGAAGCTTCACTCCTCTATAATAGGGGTGAACGGCTAAGGATTGGGGCAAGGAGTGAGAGCACAAGTTTAGGTTTTCATAGCTCTTTGAGCTGTTTATTCTTCTCTTTCATGGTTTTCGTTAAATATTTCTTTTTTTCAGTTTAATCTGTCTGTGTTTCATTGGTAAAAGGAAAAATGTGACGTTTTGTAAGAAAAAAGCCAATGAGTGGAAAAAGGCAGATAGTTAAACTTGGAGAAAAAGCCATAGTTATCTTAGAAATCCTTTGTATGTATTTCTGTTTTGTTATCATGATCCTGAGGGGATTCCCTTGCAAGTTGGGTTAACACTTTGCTGTTGAAAGCTAGGTTGAGTCCTAGTCAAATTCAGGTTAGGTTAGAATCTGGACTTGTCCCAGATAGGATTGGGTAGATCCTAGGGAGAATTGGTGAATGTAATTTTGTTGAATGATAGTGAAATTCCATCACTGTTGTGATGGAGACTGGATGTGTAGGCTACATTGCATTAGGTAGCTGAACCAGGATACATCTGTGTGTCACTTCTTCTTCTCTACTTCACTTTTAATTCTGTTACTTAGGAGAAAAAAATTAAAGTGTCTCTCAACTCGTTACAAGACAAAGGCAAAATATCTCCTAAATTTCATTGAAAAAGCAAAAAATAATTTTCACAAGAGAAGGAGCCTAAGATTCAACTCCCCCTTCTCTTAGCCACTGATAACCATCAATTGGTACCAGAGCTTAGTTTGGTTTCAAAGCGATCAAGCTTTACAGCTTGGAGGAAAGATCCTGATGGTGAACAACAATGGTTCCAATGTGGTGGCTTATACTTTGATAGAAGGACAGTCCAACAACAGACATTCATTCTTTAATGAGAAAACCAATGGTTTAGTTAGTGAATAACAACCTGTGGAAGATAATCATAAATGGTCCTCAAATCCCTACAAAAACTGGCGCTGATGGTGTTGTCACTCCCAAAGCTGAAACAGAATGGAATGAAGATGATAAGATAAAGGTGAAACTAAATGCCAAGGATGTTTACATGCTGAACTGTGCAATCAGCTTCGAGGAATACCGGAAGGTTTTAAGATGCAAAACATCAAAGGAAATCTGGGATAAACTCTAAGTCACACATGAGGGCACCACACAAGTAAAAGAAATCAGGATTGACATGCTAAGCAAAGAGTATGAGATGTTCTTTATGAAGGAAGGAGAATAAATTAATGACATGTTCGAGAGATTCTCTATCATCATCAATGGCTTGGATGCTATGGGATTACTCATTCTGAACAGGTGCTAGTGACGGAAAGTCTTGAGAAGCCTGACAAGAGAGTGGAAAACTAAGGCCACTGTTATCTCTAAAAGTAGTAACCTAAGTCAAATGACCTATGATGAGCTAAGAGAAAAGTTACTAGCATATAAAATCACACACATAAAAATGATACAAAAAGAAAAGGAGTGGCCCTTAAATCTTGCACTGAATCATTGGATGATGAATCCAGTGACTGTTTATCAGATAACGAGTTTGTATTTTTTACTAGGAAACTTAGAAGGATTATGAGACTCAACGGAAGAAGCGAAGGTGGCATCTCAAAGGAACCAAAGAAGAAGGTACTTATAGCTTCTTGGGAGGATCTCAAGATTGACTCAGATGAGGAAGAAGACTCCGAAGATGAAGCATGAATCTATTTCATGGCTGATGAAGATCAACAAGAAGAAGTAAATTACTATGACTTATCTCCTGATGATTTGCATGTTACTATTGATGATCTCACTCATTATTCTAAAAAATTGCTAAATAAATACAATAAATACAAATCGAAAATATAGTTTTGAAAGCTGAAAATGAGTTTTTTGAAAGAAAAGGTGAAGGAGACCAAATATGCTTTTGATCTCATTGAAGAAAATAGGTTTTTAAAATCTGAAATTAAAAAGTTCATAGGAAAGCACATTATTGATCTCTCTCAAGAACCTGTTGCTGAAAATAAAATGATCAAAAGTTTGAATAATGATTTAGCAAAATCTGCACATAGTTTAAGCAACTTGGACAAATTACTTGCTAATCAAAGACCTTTGTTTAAAAAATCAGGTTTAGGGTATGTAACAAAAAATTATGCAATTTTTGAAAAATCACTTGCAAAATTCACAGCATCATCTTCAAAAATAAAATCATCATTTGATAAATCTGGTCTTGAATATTCATCTAACATTGATGCTGATTTTGAAAAGCCATATTTTGATAAAAATGCATCTTATTTAAAATCTGAACCTGCTTCAAAAAACTCTGGTCTGTGTTACATCTTTACCAATGAGGCCTTTTTAGAAAATTCCTCTTTCACAAAAGAGCCTCACGATCTAGAAACCCATTTGTGTCAAGAAATTCTAGTTTACGTTTTTTTGCAAGAAGAGGTGCTAATGTTAGAAATGGATCTTCCAAAAGAAATACACTATTCTCAAATACCAGAAAAATCAAACCTTTCATTCACCATCAGCATCATAACTTCAAGCATCTTCAGCAACATGTTCACACAAATCACTATTTTAATTGCAATAAACCTAGTCACTCTTCTTCCGAATGCTTTATCGACAAAAGAAATTGTGTGATTTATGTTATTTGGTTATTTTCAAGAAATTAAAATGCTTGGTGGTGTAAAAAAAAATCAGTGAAATATTGTTTGAAGCTAAAAGATGCAATAATGTGTGGACCAACCTTAGAGGAACTAAGAGAACAAAATGTAGCTTATTTTACTTTCATAGAATCTGAAAAATGGTTATAGCACAAGAAATTGGGACATGCAAGCATATTTTAAATTACTAAGCTTGTGAAAAAGAATTTCGTTAGAGGTCTTTGAAAGAACTGGAGATTGATGGTTTAGAAGTTATAGTAAATACTCGTTGCAAGTATAGTTACTAAACCAAGCAATCAACCTTTCTTACAAATATTTTGGTTGTCACAAGTAACAAACCCCTTTAAAATTGATAACCGAGTATTTAAATCTCGGGTCATCTTCTCAAGGAATTACAGGGAGGTGTTCTTATTATTAGTTGAGTTTGTAAATTGGGGGTTTTTAATGTATAAGATAAAAAGCGAGAATAGTAAATGGCAAGAAAGTAAATTGTATTAAATTAAATAGATAATAAAACTTTTGGCAAGGTATGAAAATTGGAAGTCCTATCCTGGTTATCCTTATCAATTGTAATGAGAATTGGATTTCTCTCCCACTTTGTTAACCTCTAATTATGAAGGCAAGTTAAGTGGATGAATTAATTCTGATTCCTCAAGCCCTAGTCTTTCCTTGGGAAAAGTTAGAGTTAGTAGAACTCGAATTAATTCTTGAAGAATTTCCAATTTTTAATTAACAATGAGTTTGATAACTCAAGAGTCTCCAATGACTCAACCAAAGCCAAAAGGGAAAAATTCAAATTATTTATATAATAAATAAAAGAAAGCAATCATAATTCTGAAATACCTCAATTAGCACTAATAAAGATATCAAATGTAACATAATGATTTTGCCTACTTGTTAAAAATAAATAAGTTCTCCAAGACAAACATGAATCAGATTTCACTAATTCAAATTATTCAATAAAAGACAAGTAAACTTGTAAGAAGATAGCTCATAAAAGCAGGGAACATAGAATCAAGCACTGAACCCTTACTGGTAGTGTATATGCACTCCAATCTCTCAAGTGTATAGGGTAATTCACTCTACTCTCCTCTAGTCATGCTTTCTAAACTTTGTTCTTCATCTAACCAATCAACAATATTTAATATACCAATGCAAACATCATGAGGTCTTTTCAAGGTTGTAATGGGGCTAAGGTAAGGGTAAGGGTATATGTATATGGTTAAGTGAGTTTTATAAATTGAATCTTTAATTAACCTAAGCTTTCACCTAACATACATATACTCTATATACTGTTAAATTCATGCCCAGCTACCCAAAATTCTCACTTTTGTATCACATACTCATGTATCAACTTTTCTTTAATTTTATCACATATGCATTGATTTTTTTTTCATTAATTTAATATTGGGGTAATTTTGTCCCCTTATTTAATTTGCTCTTTTTCTTTTCTTTTTCTCTTTCTCTCTCTTTTTTTAATATAGAAAAATAAACATAACTTATCAATGCACATGTATTTTTAATTTTTCTAGTCTCATATGAGTAGGTACCCAAATTCCAAATATTTTATCAAATTAAAAATATAACACATTCCCTTATTAACCAATGTTCCCACAATTTCCCCACACTTAGTTGATGCACAATCTCTATCTTAAGCTAACCAAAGATTCAATTGGGGTATTTTAATTTGTTTTTCTGCTTAAGACTAGTGATGTGGTAAAATATAGAATAAATGGGGATTAAAAAGCTCAAGGTGGCTAACAAGGGTGATGTAAAGGGTAGGCTTATTTGGGATAAGTGAGCTAAATCCAAATAATGGTCTCAATCATATGCAAACATATAAATACACTAAATAATGGACATATAGACTGAAACAAAGTAAAGATCACAATTATAGAGAAGTAAACACACAAGAATAAAATATTTATGGTTAAATAATGTAACCACGTAAATAAGCTCAAAAATCTCACAGGTTGTGTGTTCTTTGGCTCAAAAACCATGTTCCAAATACAACTTCTAACAAATTTAACACAAGTTTTAATTTAAATTAGTGAAATACTATAAAAATTTCCTGAAAAAGAAAATATTACTTCAACCAAGTAGTAACTAAATGCATAAAATCAAACAAATATGCAAAATATGCAAATGCAACAATGAACAAACAAAGAAAATAAAATATTGGTGTTGAGATAGAAGAGTAACTAACCCATGGAGATCGGTATCGACCTCCCCAGACTTAAAGATTGCACCGTCCCCGGTGCATGCTGAGATGTGCAGGTGGACGGGTTGTTCCAACTGGCGCTTTTCTTCAAAGATTGTGCAGATGGACTTGTCTTGTTTCCCCATGTAAACGTCTTCCGGTTCCCTTCCGGGTGGCCATCCTGAAAGAAAAAGAGAAGAAAAGTAACCCAGAAATAGAGATAAGAAAATAAATGAAGTATGGGTGGGTTAATGCCAAATGAAAAGGGTCTCATTTACATGGAAGCTTCAACATGTACGTGAGAAAATAATAGAAGCCATGACATACCAGTGGTACAAAATTTGTAACAATGGGGAAGAGTGTGGGTAAGGAGAGGTAATGTAAATTCATGTCAATGCAAAATTAATACAGGTATAAAAGATTGGCATTGATTTAAATAATATTACCTAACTAGAATAAAACAGGTCACTAAGCACCCAAAATAATTCAAGAAAAGATGCAACAGTTAAATAAGAAAATTTTAACACCAACAGAAAAGTAATAAATTTAGAAAAGAAAGTAAAAATATACACAAAATTAAAATGCAATGAATGAAAGTATGCAAATAAATTAAGTAAAAATAGAATGAAGGTGAAAAAGAATGACAAGTGAAAGAAATAAAGTCAGAAAGAATAAGAAAAGATAGAAAAATTAGGATTAGAGAAGAAAAGATAAGAAAATTGGCTGATCTGGATATTCTGTGCGCCGCTTGTGACGCGGACGCGTGAGTGACACGGTCGCGCGGATAGCGCTTCTATGAAATGACGCGGACGCGTCATCCACGCGGTCGCGTGGATCGATCTGTGCCATTAGCGCGAGGGCAGCCGCGCGGTCGTGTAACTTTCTGTTTGAAGCTCATATTGCTAAATTTTAGGGTGACGCGGTCGCGTGGGGGACCAATATTGGGATATGACGCGGACGCGTGGGGCACGCGTTTGCGTGGTAAGGTCTGGGCGTCTAGCGCCAGTCCAACATCACTCCAGCTCATCTTTCGGCCATGCACCATTTTGACGTCGATTTTCAGGTCACGCGGCCGCGTGGGTGACGCGGTCGAGTGGGAAGCCAATGTTCCCACCTGACGTGGACGCGTCAGCGACGCGGTCGCGTGGGGTCAAATTATGCTAAAGGCGCGCCTCCAGCCACGCTCTCGCGTGACTTTCTGTTCGTTTTTTTTCTTTCCATTGCACTGGTGACGCGGACGCGTCAGCGACGCTACCGCGTCGCGTGAGTTGCTTTTTTTTTAATCTCAAAAAAATGCAGAATGCAGTGTTAATATGAATGTGATGCAAAACTCCAGGTTCAAAATAATAAAATAAAACTCGAAAACAAATAAAACTAAATAAAAATAAAAAAGGAACGATCATACCATGGTGGGTTGTCTCCCACCTAGCACTTTTAGTTAAAGTCCTTAAGTTGGACATTTGGTGAGCTCCCTGTTATGGTGGCTTGTGCTTGTATTCATCCAGGAATCTCCACCAATATTTGTAATTCCAATATCCTCCGGGATCCCAAACTAGGCGCAAAAAGCCTTCAAGTAAGTTAAAGCAAGTGACAAAGTCCCAAGAGTGTTGATTTCTAGATTGAATTCCGGGGTCCCAGACCTTGCCTTTGCACCCCTCTTCTAGTTGATTATCATGATTCCATCCGGGTGGTTCAGTTTTAGAATTCTCACTGAAGCGTCCAAACAACTTCCCAGACCCATTCAATTGAGCTCTACACCAACCTTTGCGTTTAAACTTAAAGCTTCCAACCATAATGAACCTTGCAGGACAATTCTTACCACTGACCATCTTCCTCTTACTCTTAATGTCACAAAGAGCTCTAAGTTGACCATCCGTCTCCAGTAGCCCATATTCAAGTGGAATTAGAAAGCTAAGGGGTATGAATTTTACCCACTTGAATGTTGTGAAGGATGATGGCAACTTAGGGGGAGGGGTCTCCAATAACTTTGGCAAGGTGATTCCAAGCTCCACTCCCTTGTGCTCTTTGACAACTTCCACCTCTTTGCAAGCTTCTTCAATTTCAACCTCTTCCTCTTGGTAGCTTTCTTCCAATTCAATCTCTTCTTCATTGCTTACCGAGGGCATGGGAGGCTGTGCTTCTTCTTCGTTAATCTCCATCTCTTGATCGACCTCTTCCAAGTCCTTAATCATGATATGCCTTGGAGGTTGTACACCCTCCTCAGCATCAATTTCAATCGCCTTGGAAGGAGGTTCTATAACCTGACTTTCCCATGGAGGTTCAGCATCTCCTAAGTCTGCAACCACTTCTTCCTCTTCAATAATTACAGCTTCCTCCACTTGTTTCAGTACAAAGTCATGCTCCGTACTGTCCATTGGAGTTTTTAGTATCTCCTTCATGCTATGTTCTTCATTAGATTGTCCACATGAAGCCATGGGGGTTCCTTGAGTGTCCGAAAGTCGGGAAGCTAATTGATTTATTGCTTGATTCAATTGATGAAGTGTGGCATTAAATTTTTCACATGTTTCCTTGAGTTGCTCCGTTGATGCTTGGGGTGATGGATATGGACATGATGCATAGGAAGGTGGTGGTTCTTGGGAGTAATTGGGTTGGAATTGGGGTGGTTCTATATATGGTTCATATGGTTCATAAGGTGGTTGGTATGGTGGATGAGGGATAGGGTCATATGGAGGTGAATGGTGAAAATGGGCTTGTGAGTATGGTGGTCCAAAGTCATGTTGAGGAGAGGGTTTATAGGCATATGGTGGTGGTTGTTGATAGTCCATTGGAGGTGGTTGTTGCCATGAGGGTTGATCAAATCCTTGTGGCTCCTCCCATCTTTGATTGTTCCAACCTTGATGCCTGTTCTCATTGTAATTTCCTCTCCCTGCAATATAATTGTAACCAGACTCATAGGCAAAGGGGTGAGAGTTCATAGTAGCAAATAAAAATTAAAAACGAAAATAAAAACAAATTTTAAATTAAAAGGTTATTTAAATTTTGAATTTGAAAATTAAATTTTGAAATTTGAAATTTGAAATTTTGAAAATTTTTAAATTTGAGTTTTGAAAATTTTTAAATTGAATTTTGAAATTTGATTTTTAAAATAAGATAAGATAAAAATTTTAAAATCAAAATCTGAATTTTTTTATTAACTAAATAAAAACCAATAACCTCTTAATTTATGAAAAAGTAAAAATAAAAACAAAAATGAAAACAAATAAGCAAGCAAAAAGTAAATATTTACAATAACCAATAATAAGGTACACGTTTGCAATTCCCCGGCAACGGCGCCATTTTGAAAGAACTGGAGATTGATGGTTTAGAAGTTATAGTAAATACTCGTTGCAAGTATAGTTACTAAACCAAGCAATCAACCTTTCTTACAAACGTTTTGGTTGTCACAAGTAACAAACCCCTTTAAAATTGATAACCGAGTATTTAAACCTCGGGTCGTCTTCTCAAGGAATTGCAGGGAGGTGTTCTTATTATTGGTTATGAGTTTGTAAATTGGGGGTTTTTAATGTATAAGATAAAAAGCGAGAATAGTAAATGGCAAGAAAGTAAATTGTATTAAATTAAATAGATAATAAAACTCTTGGCAAGGTATGAAAACTGGAAGTCCTATCCTGGTTATCCTTATCAATTGTAATAAGAATTGGATTTCTCTCCCACTTTGTTAACCTCTAATTATGAAGGCAAGTTAAGTGGATGAATTAATTCTGATTCCTCAAGTCCTAGTCTTTCCTTGGGAAAAGTTAGAGTTAGTGGAACTCGAATTAATTCTTGAAGAATTTCCAATTTTCAATTAACAATGAGTTTGATAACTCAAGAGTCTCCAATGACTCAACAAAGCCAAAAGGGAAAAATCCAAATTATTTATATAATAAATAAAAGAAAGCAATCATAATTCTGAAATACCTCAATTAGCACTAATAAAGATATCAAATGTAACATGGAAGAGTTCATAAATTAAATTAGGAAAATAAATAAAAGGAACATTGAACCTGTGATGAAGAAGAAATAATCCTGAATTCTAAAACTAAATCCTAAGAGAGAGGAGAGAACCTCTCTCTCTAAAAACTACATCTACTCCTAAAATTGTGAATGTCAAAGCTTGTTTATGAATGGATGCATTCCCCCACTTTATAGCCTCTAATCTGTGTGTTCTGGGCTGAAAACGGGGTCAAAAGCAGCCCAGAAATCGCTCCCTGCGATTTCTGTTACATTCAGGTTGCGGGCAAGTGACGCGGAGGCGTCGTCCACGCGTCCGCGCGGATTGAAGTTCGCAGATGCGATGCGGGCGCGTCATTCACGCGTTCGGGTCGCCTAACTTCGGGGCAGCTATGACAAATTATATATCAAATCGAAGCCCTGGACGTTAGCTTTCCAACGCAACTAGAACCGTATCGTTTGGACCTTTGTAGCTAAAGTTATAGCCGTTTGAGTGCGAAGAGATCAGGCTGGACAGCTTAGCAGTTTCTCCAACTTCTTGTATTCCTTCCACTTTTGCATGCTTCCTTTCTATCCTCTGAGCCATTCCTGCCCTGTAATCTCTGAAATCACTTAACACACATATCAAGGCATCTAATGGTGATAAGAGAGGATTAATATTAGCAATATAAAGGTCAAAGAAGCATGTTTTCAATCATAGCACAAAATCAGGAAGGAAGACATAAAGCATGCGATTAGTATGAATAAATGGGTAAAGAGTTGATAAAAATCACTCAATTGAGCATAAGATAAATCATGAAATAGTGGTTTATCAATCTTCCTAAAATAAAATTTGACAAAGACATCACTTGTGATGCTTGTCAAGTGGGTAAACAAACCAAAAAATAAATCTTTCAAATCCAAGGATGACATCTCTACCAAAAGACCATTAGAAATGCTACATATTGATCTTTTTGGTCCTACAAAGACTCAAAGTCTTGGTGGTAAGCACTATGACTTAGTGGTGGTTGATGATTACACTAGGTTTGATGAACTCTTTTCTTAGCTCATGAGAATGATGCCTTTCTTGCTTTTTCAACTCTATGCAAAAAGGTTCAAAATGAAAAAGATTAGAAAATAGATTTCATAAGAAGTGATCATGGAAAAGAGTTTGAAAATCAAGACTTTGAATCATTTTGTGATGAATTTGGTATTTCACATAATTTTTCATATCCTAGAACACCTTAACAAAATGAGGTTGTTGAAGGAGAAATAAAAGCCTTCAAGAAAATGATTAGGGCTATGCTTTGTGAAAATGAAATTCCAAAATTCCTTTAGGTTGAAGTTATTTTGAACCAAACTATCATTAGAAAAATTTTAAAGAAAACACCATATGAGCTTTGGAAAGGAGTACCACCCAATCTTAAGTACTTTCATATTTTTGGATGCAAATATTTTGTGTTATAACACTAAAGATAATCTTGAAAATTTGATCCAAAAATCTTATAAAGGTGACTTTGTTAGATATTCAACCACTAGTAAAGCTTATAGAGTTTACATCAAGGAACATAGAATAATTGAGGAGTCCATACATGTCACTTTTTGAGATTTTAACTCCATTTCAAGTGTTGTTGAGAAAATTGATGCAGGAACCGAGATTGCACAAAATTCAGATAGAATTCAAGGAAAAGACAGACCTGAACCTACAATGGAAGATGTTGTTTACGATTCTGCAGACCAGAATCTAGGAGACGATTTTGTTTTGTCTCCTCTTGATACAGAGATTTCTGAAAATCTCAATGGAACTGATCCTGTTCATACTCAAGCTGAGATCACCTCACCAAAGCCAAAAGAATGGAAGTTTTTAAAGAACTATCCACATGAATTCATTATTGGAGATCTCTCTCATGGAATTACCACAAGATTCTTAAGTAGAAAGAGAGCCGAACTCAATAACTTTGCTCTTACATCACAAGTGGAACCCCAAAATGTGAAGGAAATACTTGAAGATCCCTCTTGGATAAAGGCAATAGAGGAAGAGCTAGTCCAATTTGAGAAAAATGAGGTTTGGACTCCAGTGTCTTATCCGAATGGTAAGAAGGTAACATGTATCAAATAGATCTTTAAAAATAAATTAGGAGAGGATGATAGTATTGTTAGAAATAAAGCTAGATTAGTAGCTCAAGTGTATGATCAAGAGGAGAGAATTGACTTTGATGAGTCATTGGCTCCAGTAGCTAGAATGAAAGCAATAATATTATTGCTTGCCTATGCTGCCCATAAAGGACTTAAACTCTTCCAAATGGATATTAAGTGTGCCTTTTTGAATGGATTTATTGATAGGGAAGTATACGTAGCTCAATCCCCCGGTTTTAAGAATAAAGATCTTCCAAACTATGTTTTTTAACTTTTTAAAGCTCTTTATAGTTTGAGACAAGCTCCAAGAGCTTGGCATGAAAGACTTAGCTCTTTATTATTGAAAAATGGCTTTCAAAGGGGTACTATGGATACAATCTTTTCATTAAAGAATCTAATGATTATTTCATACTCATTCAAATTTAAGTGGATGACATTGTGTTTGGATTGGCACATGAAGCCTTGTCTGATGAATTTGAAAATTTTATTACTAGTGATTTTGACATGAGTATGATGGAAGAAATCACATTTTTTTCTAGGACTCCAAATCAAACAAACTCCTAGTGGAATTTTTGTACACCAAAGGTAAATATGCCAAGGAGTTAGTAGAGAAATTTGATTTAGAAAATTTCAAACCAATGAGTACACCTATGCATCCAAATTTTAAACTTGAAAAGGATGAAAAAGAGAAAGATGTTGATGAAACAAGGTATAGAGGAATGATAGGATCTCTCATATATTTATCCTCCTCTAGACCGGATATTGTTCATAGTGTGGGTGTGTATCTAGATTTTAATCACAACCCAAAGGAATCACATCTTTCAGCTGTTAAATGAATCATTAGATATATTAAAGGCACATCCAACCTCCGTTTATGGTATTCTAAAACTAATGAATTTTGTGTAGTTGGGTATTGTGATGCAGATTTTGCTGGAGATCGTGTGAATAGAAGCAGCACTTCAGGGATTTGTTGCTTTCTTGGATAATCCTTGAATGTGTGGTCAAGCAAGAAGCAAGCTACTGTTGCTCTGTCAATGGTTGAGGCTGAATATATCTCAACTTCCTCTTGTTCTCAATTGACTTGGTTTAAAACACAACTTGCACATTACAAATTACAAGTCAATAGTATCCCTATATTTTGTGACAACTTGAGTGCAATAAATATTTTTAAAAATTCTGTTTTACACTCAAGAACTAAGCACATTGAAGTAATATTTTATTCCATAAAAGAACATGTGCAAAAGGGAACAATTGACATACAATTTGTGAAATCTGAGGATCAATTGGTTGACATTTTTACAAAACCTCTATGTGAAGATAGATTTTGTAAATTGAGAACTACTCTAGGGACTGTTGATTGCTGAGTTTTTGAACTAAATATGCTTAGAGATTTTTCTGGTTGTTTTTGTCTCTCAGGTTACAGGGAGACAAAACTAGGCAGATGATGCCTCTCTCTAGGTTTCATGAAGTTCAAACTATGTGTTGATAATTTTAAATGAATCTGGATCTGAACTAAGTCCTTGGTGGTCAAATGTGTTTCCTTAAAACCATTACCAAGTCCAATAGGAAGTTGTTTTGTTTTATGAAGTGGGTCTTATTGCTTGTTTTGATCATATACACAAAAAAGAGAGTATTTGCATACATCATTTTTCAAGTCAAATCAGTGTCAAATTATTTTCAATTTTTTATTTGACTTGTCATTTCAAAATTACTTGCATTGTTTTTAAAATTCAAAATTCTTTAAATCTCATTTTATTAAATTGGTTTGTGTTTTTAAAGGATTTTTGAGCATTTAAAGTAGTTATTATGATAACTTCTCATCTTCTCCACTACTCGCATTTTTCCTTACATATGGAATATTTTTAACTTACATTTTTGAGTATTTTGGTATTGATATCAGCAATGAAACCTAAGACAGAATTTTATATCTTAAGAGTAGTGGTGCTGTAAAGTAATCTAAGGAAAATGGCACAAAGGCAGCCAAGGATACGATTTTAAAAGAAGAAGAAGATTCTCTTACAACCGAAGATGAGGGATCTGATGTCTAGCCTAATTTGATGTTGCTATTTTCTTAGAATCTGTTTTCGGATGATACAATTTTTTATAATTTCTGATGACACTAACACTATTACCTATTTTGCACTTGTGGTTTGCATATTGAACTGTTTTTTTTTTTGTGCAGGTTTACTATCCTTGATAATAACAGGAGGAGTAAGTATTGTGTGAAAATAAATCAAAATAGTTATATTAAAACTGTTGAACTTATGATGCTTGAGACTGACTGCAAATTTTCTTTGTTTTAAACCATTATTTCACGCAACTATGATTATGCATATTGCTCTGATTGTGAATATTGCTTATACTTATTATAGCTTTTTGTTTTATTTTGGTATCTGAGTTTTTGATTAAGGATGCTCCATGATGTTGCTGCTGAAAAACTGCTTCTAAAGCATTGGTTTATCATTAGTTTTTATTCTATTTCTGGATTTTAGTTGTTGAACTCTGTTGGGTGACTGTAACTTAACCTTTCACTTTTACCTGCTCTACATTTTTTTGCATATGTGTTGAACTGTTTTTCCATGTAGGTGTCCCTCCTTAATGACAAAAGGGGGAGAAAGAAAAATGAATTGGAAGGCTGCTGTCTGTTTCTATCTTGATCTATGATGATGATGTTTGAAGCTACTGTTATAATTTGAATTTGTTGCTATTTATTATTTAAATTTTTGTTTAAATATTTTTAGTTTGATTTGGTTGCGAATATTGTTTATAGCTTAGCATATGAGCTCTTGAATAAATAGTATTTAATTAATATTTGGATTAACTTTGATTCATGCTTTTTCCAAGACTGGCTAATGATTTTTGTGAATTGATAATAGCCTTGTAATCTTTGACATATGATCGAACAGGTTCCTTAAGATACAAATTAGTTTGAAAAGTATTGAATGTTTAGCATTATTTCAGTGTAAAACTTGTTGGTATCAGGCTATGAAAAGTAAACATTTAGGGGGAGTTTGGAGATCAAAAGAAAGGGGGAGTTTCAAACCAAAGAAAACATCAAAGGGAATTTTCCAAAAAAAAAAAAAACTCCTCTCATTCAATTTCAATTTATTTAATAATGTTTGTAATCAAGAGGGAGATTGTTGAGTTTAGAAAACTAAACTATGATTAAGATTATGACTAAACATTATTGGGTTATTAGTTTGTATGATTTTGTTGTGTTTGTGTGCAGGAAATTAATTAATTTACATTGGCCAAAAAACATGAAAAACAAGCCCATATTACATTTGGCCCAATGTGATTTAAACAAAGCACTCATATCATATAACGAATGGCTATGAAAGCAAGCAATCTGAACAAGGAAGATAAGAAAAGAAATACGGTCCAATATCAAGTTTAGCTTGAACAAACTATTCATTCCAACAATCTTGATCCAAAGATTGAATGGCTGATCCATGAGGAAGAAAGAAAATAAATAAGCCCAAGAACATAAGCAAGCCCATAATCAAACCAAAGTCCAATGCTAGTCAACATTCAAATCTACTCATTCATGTAGATAGTAGCTAAGTGATTCAAATTCTATCTCATTGGAACCATCACATGACATTACTTCATTTCAATTGAATTAATTATATTCACTTCATCCACCGAAAAGTCAAACTCTATTTTCTCTCTCCTCTCACATTTATCACATCACTCTTTGAACAAAGAAGAAAGAAAGAATAGAAAAGTTCTGCCACTAAGGTTCGGTGAAGAACAAAAGGATTGTTACCAATTTCAAGCAAGTTTTTCCATTTGTGCTTCATCAAGGATTATTGAAGAAATCAACTGGGTCACAAGCACCGTTCTGGAAAAATGAAGAAAGTGAAGTCAATGGTGCTCTACTTGGAATATACGGTCAAGAAATAAACTTGGGTCCAAAGCAAGAACGCACGGCTCAGATTCAAGATTCTTGAAGAAAAAGGTTGAAAGAGAAGATTGAAGGTATGGTTGCATGTCACTGCTTCTACCCTCTCTCTCCTCTGTGAACGCCATTGCTGCATCTGTGTATTAGGAGAAGAAAACCAACATGTGTTGAAGAAGGTTTCAAGCCCTGGAAGCTTCACTCCTCTATAATAGGGGTGAATGGCCAAGGATTGGGGCAAGGAGTGAGAGCACAAGTTTGGGTTTTCATAGCTCTTTGAGCTGTTTATTCTTCTCTTTCATGGTTTTTATTAAATATTTCTTTTTTTTCAATTTAATCTGTTTGTGTTTCATTGGTAAAAGGAAAAATGTGAGGTTTTGTAAGAAAAATCCAATGAGTGGAAAAAGGCAGAGAGTTAAACTTGGAGAAAAAGTCATAGTTATCTCAGAAATTCTTTTTATGTATTTTTGTTTTGTTGTCATGATTCTAAGGGGATTCCCTTGCAAGTTGGGTTAGCACTTTGCTGTTAAAAGCTAGGTTGAGTCCTAGTCAAGTTCAGGTTAGGTTAGAATTTAGACTTGTCCCAGATAGGATAGGGTAGATCCTAGGGAGAATTGGTGAATATAATTTTGTTGAATGATAGTGAAATTATGTCACTATTGTGATGGAGACTAGATGTAGGCTACATTGCACTAGGTAGCTGAACCAGGATACATCTGTGTGTCACTTCTTCTTCTCTACTTCACTTCGGATTCTGTTACTCAGGAGACAAAAATTAAAGTGTCTTTCAACTCGTTACGAGACAAAAGCAAAAATATCTCCTAAGTTTCTTTAAAAAAGCAAAAATTAATTTTCACAAGAAAAGAAGTCTAAGATTCAACCCCCATTCTCTTAGCCACTGATAACCATTAGTATCCATTCATACATGTGTTATGGAATATGGAGTATCCTATAAAAAGTATTTTTAAGCCAGTTGTTTATTTATCTTTTAACCACTTTATATTTTGGCCTTGAATTCGTTTTTCAAAGGAATTTTGTATTATTCAAGATTTATTTTTGTGCTTCACTTTTTGTTAACACAGAAAAGTACTTATATCATTCAACCTTAATTTTAGATCTCAGGACCAATGAAAAGATGAAGTTTTTCTTCTGAAAAAAGATCATTCAAAAGATACTTATGATACAGAAAATTAAGTTTATCTATTGACTACAATTCTGAGAGTACAACATGAAGAATAAAAACTTGTATTTCTTTTCTTTGTTGAATTGAGAAATAATAACAATTACATCATAATTTTAACGGTAAATACCCTTTTCGGTCCCTGAAAATTTGCTGTAGAATATTTTGTCCCCTAATCATCACTAAACCTCAAGCAGCTCCCCACCCATCTATGTAACTTGACCGTTCGACCCTTATAACCAGTTCCTAATGGGTTGCTAGTATGGCGTATCAGTTGGAAGCTGAGTTGTCTATATCAAGTGCCACATGTCAATTGGAATTGTTTGAGGGACAAATGACCTCCTCTCTACAAGTGAAACGTCATTGTTGCTTGCCACTCCCATATATATAAAATGCATTTACATTATATCCTGTTTCATGTCACTCATTCGCAGAAAAGCCCTATCACTTCACCTTCCACAATTGTTTTCCTCCAAAACCTTTGGACGAAGCTGGTGTTGAGAATACGATAATGAGTATGGAATTGTCGTGTGGAAGGTTCAGACGGCGACCGCGTGACACAGCAGTGAAAGGTAAGTTTTCAGTTTTAGTTTTTCTCATTATATTAGTGAAAGGTTAGATGACAATGAACTTGTTTTCCACGCATGTCTACGAGGAATGAACTACCTACTGTTTGTTATGATGATTATGAGTTAATCGATAATGTTTTTAACGAATGAACATTATTTTTTATTAGGGTTCGATAATGCTAGGTTTTGAGAAACGTAGTCAACATTCCAGGAAATTAAATTCTTATAGTGTTTTTAGTCATGTTATTCGTTGCTGTTGTTGTGCATTACGGGAAAACCTTCATGATTCTGGTAAAAATACTACAGATGTCTATGTTTGTGATCCCTGTATTTAACCATGGAGGAAAACTTGTAAAACATGCAAATGGAAAGCTACGTTACTTAGGTAGGAAGGTAGAGAAATTTTCTCCAATGGATGTTGACTTCATAAATAAGAAGGACCTGGAGAAACTGTTCAAGAGATTGAGATATTTGGCCTACAAACAAATGTACTGGCATCACTCAACTGCCATTGAGTTTGGGGATGGTCCGCATGTGCTTTGTGGTGACAAGGAGATCAATAATATGTATGATTTCATTATGAGGCATAATCTAAATGACTTCCACCTTTACTTCGAGCATAGAGTGGATGCGCCTATATTAACTGAACATGATCCTGTGGTTGAGGAGGAGGTTTCCAAAGATGAGGAAGTGCTGGTGGTGACAGAGTCTTTAAAATCATCGTCCTTATCATCTGATTCCTACGAGAGTGCCGAAGATGAACCCTACAAGCCTCCTTCGCCTGGGTATGAGAGCGAGAGTAGTGAGGACTCTATAGAGGTACAAAAAAAAAAGAAGAAAAAAGTGAAATCTTCCTCACTTAAGACCATGGCAAAAAGAAGGGCCTTCAGGAGATACACTGGTGCGAAAAGGAGGAAACATGTTCTAAATGGAGAAACACAAAGTGGGCCTAGCACTGAAGATTCAGGGTTGGGTCAAGCCCAAGGTAGTAGAGGAGTTAATGGGCCAGAAATAGGTAATATGAAAGGCCTAAATAGAGCTGATGATGTAGGGCAAAAGGGAGTTTCAAATGATGCTGGTGAGAATGTTCTGGATGGCAGTGAGGTTGTATATGAGTATGAGTTTGAGGGGTTTGTCACTCTAGTTTCATCAGATGATGAGAGGGGCTCTACTGGTCCAGATTTCAATGAGGACAATGCATTTAAAGATGTGCAATTTGAGCTAGGTATGCAGTTTGCAACTATAGAACAGTTTAAAAGAGAACTTAAGGATGTGTTTGTGCAAGATGGGAGAGATTGCATGTATATTAATAATGAGCTTGGGAGAGTTAGAGCAACTTGTGTAGAGGGAGGATTGTCCTTGGTTGATCTATATGTCAAAAAGCTCGGTTTGCAAGGCTTTTGAGATAAAGACTTTGCACAATAAACACACATGTGGCAGGGATTATAAAAGCAACTTTACGGAGTATATGAAGACGGAACTGAAGTTGACATCTAGGGAGGCAGTGGAGTATATGAAGGAAGATTACAATGTTCAATTGAATGGAAATATGATTACAAGGGTATTGAAGTAGGCTAGGGAGATTGGTCTTGGCAGTAAAATGGCATAATTTTGGAAGATGAGGGACTATCTGAATGAGATACATGGGAGCAATCTAGGGAGCACAACTCATATAAACACTTTATCCTAGCCACAAGGTCCAAACCTGTTTGAGAGAGTGTATATCATTGTCGATGCTTGCAAAAGAAGGTTTGAGAATGGGTGTAGGCCACTCATAGGGTTGGATGTGTGTTTTTGAAGGGATATTATGGGGGGTCAGCTTCTTTCTATAGTGATACAAGATGCAAATAACCATGTATTTTTCATAGCATTTGGTGTAGCCAAGGCTGAGAACACTGAGAATTGGAAATGGTTTCTGAATTGCCTACAAGATGATTTTGGGGCAAACATGCTATTTGGATGGCATCTGATGTCTGATCAACAAAAGGTATATGAACTATTTGAATTTTTTAGCTTTTCCTAGTATGAGTTGTGGTTAAATGAATTCTATTATGAAATTTCGTGTAGAGTTATTGATGAGCGGATAATTTATACGCTTTTTGGCATTGTTTTAGTATGTTTTTAGTAGAATCTAGTTACTTTTAGGGATGTTTTCATTAGTTTTTATGCTAAATTCACATTTCTGGACTTTACTATGAGTTTGTGTGTTTTTATATGATTTCAGGTATTTTCTGGCTGAAATTGAGGGACTTGAGCAAAAATCAGATTCAGAGGTTGAAGAAGGACTGCTGATGCTGTTGGATTCTGACCTCCCTGCACTCAAAATAGATTTTCTGGAGCTACAAAACTCAAAATGGCGCGCTTCCAATTGCCTTAGAAAGTAGACATCTAGGGCTTTCCAGCAATATATAATAGTCCATACTTTGGCCAAGTTTAGATGATGCAAACTGGCGTTCAACGCCAGCTCTCTGCCCAATTCTGGCGTCCAGCGCCAGAAACAAGTTGCAAAGTGGAGTTCAACGCCCAAAATGGCACAAAAGGTGGCGTTCAACTCCAAGAATGACCTCTTCACGTGTAGACTTCAAGCTCAGCCCAAGCACACACCAAGTGGGCCCCGGAAGTAGATTTATGCATCAATTACTTACTTCTGTAAACCCTAGTAGCTAGTTTATTATAAATATGACTTTTTACTATTGTATTAAACATCTTTTGATCATTTTCAGATCTCTAGACCTCCATGGGAGGCTGGCCACTCGGCCATGCTTACCCCCTATTCACTTATGTAATTTTAACGGTAGAGTTTCTACACTCTATAGATTAAGGTGTGGAGCTCTGTTGTTCCTCAAAGATTAATGCAAAGTACTACTGTTTTTCTATTCAATTCAACTTATTCCGCTTCTAAGATATTCATTCGCACTTCAACCTGAATGTGATGAAGTGGGATCGACCCTTACTCACGTAAGGTTTATTACTTGGACGACCCAGTGCACTTGCTGGTTAGTTGTATCGAAGTTGTGACAAATTATGAATTGAGATTAGAGCACCAAGTTCTTGGAGCCATTACTAGAGATCACAATTTCGTGCACCAAGTTTTTGGCGCTGTTGCCAGGGATTGTTCGAGTTTGGACAACTGACGGTTCATCTTGTTGCTCAGATTAAGTAATTTTCTTTTTGTTTTCTTTTCAAAAATTTTTCAAAAATCTTTCAAAAAAATTCTCCTTTGTTTTCGAAAAAAAAAATTTTCAAAAATATATTTTTCTTCAGAATTTTTAAGAATGAATTCTAGTGTTTCATGAAACATGTTGAAGCCTGGCTGGCTGTAAAGCCATGTCTAATTCTTTTGGACTGAGGCTTCCAAACCATCAGCATAGATGCAAGTTAATTTGATAAGTAATGAGCAGTATATTCTGATATCATATGCTAAAGCTTGACTGGCTATTAAGCCATGTCTAACCCTCAGATTGGAGCTTTAGATTAAAGAGCACAAGATTCCTGGAATTCATATTAAAAATTTTGGAATCCTTATTTTTCTTTTTCATATAATTTTCGAAAAATACCAAAAAAATTAGAAAATCATAAAAATCAAAAATATTTTTTGTGTTTCTTGTTTGAGTCATGTGTCATGTTATAAGTTTGGTGTCAATTGCATATTCATCTTGTATTTTTCAAAAATTCATGCATTCATAGTGTTCTTCATGATCTTCAAGTTGTTCTTGGTAAGTCTTCTTGCTTGATCTTGATGTTTTCTTGTTTTGGGTCTTTTCTTGTTTTTCATATGCATTCTTGCATTCATAGAGTCTAGACATGAAAGATTTCTAAGTTTGGTGTCTTGCATGTTTTCTTTGCATATAAAAATTTTCAAAAATAAGTCTTGATGTTCATCATGACATTCAAAGTGTTCTTGGTGTTCATCTTGACATTCATAGCATTCTTGCATGCATTCATTGTTTTGATCCAAAATTTCCATGCATTGAGCATTTTTAGTGTTTTTCTCTCTCATCATAAAAATTCAAAAAAATAAAAAAAATATCTTTCCCTTTTTCTCTCTTAAAATTTCGAAAATTAGATTTGACTTTTTCAAAAATTTTTAAAATCTAGTTGTTTTTATGAGTCAAATCAAATTTTCAATTTAAAAATCTTATCTTTTTCAAAAATAAAATCTTTTTCATTTTTCTTAGTTATTTTCGAAAATTTTAAAAATATTTTTCAAAAATCTTTTTCTTATCTTTTACATCATATTTTCGAAAATAACATCATCAATTAATGTTTTGATTCAAAAATTTCAAGTTTGTTATTTACTTGTTAAGAAAGATTCAAACTTTGAGTTCTAGAATCATATCTTGTGAATCAAGTCATTAATTATGATTTTTAAAAATCAAATCTTTTTCAAAAACTAATTTCAATCATATCTTTTCAAAAATATCTTCTCATCTTATCTTTTTCAAAAACTTGATTTCAAAATATCTTTTCTAACTTCCTAACTTCTTATCTTTTCAAATTTGTTTCAACTAACTAACTAACTTTTTGTTTGTTTCTTATCTTTTTCAAAACTACCTAACTAACTCTCTCTCTCTAATTTTCGAAAATATCTTCCCTCTTTTTCAAAAATTCTTTTTAATTAACTAATTATTTTAATTTTTGATTTTTTATTTTCGAAAATTACTAACCTTCTTCAAAAACTATTTTCGAAAATCACTAACTCTTTTTCAAAAATTATTTTCGAAAATTTCCCTCTCTCATCTTATTCTATTTATTTATTCATCTACTAACATCTCCTCACCTCACATCTCTGCTCTCCTCACCCTTGTGTTTCTTTCCTTACATTATATTCTTTGTCCCTTTCCTTTCTTCCACTCACACAGGGACTTCTATACTGTGGTATAAAGGATCCCTATTATTATTATTATTTTTTTTTTTGTGCCCTCTTCTTTGTCATATGAGAAGGAGCAAGGACAAGAATATTCTTGTTGAAGCAGATCCAGAACCTGAAAGGACTCTGAAGAGGAAACTAAGAGAAGCTAAATTACAACAATCCAGAGAGAACCTTTCAGAAATTTTCGAACAAGAAGAGGAGATGGCAGCCGAAAATAATAATAATGCAAGGAGAATGCTTGGTGACTTTACTGCACCTAATCTATGGGATACAAGCTGCTAAAATCTCATTAGAGATGGCAGACAATTCAAGAAAACAGGCTTATGGACAAGTAGATGACGTGTTAGTAAAGGTTGAAGGCCTTTACATCCCTGCTGATTTCATAGTCCTAGATACTGGGAAGGATGAGGATGAATTCATCATCCTTGGAAGACCCTTCCTAGCCACAGCAAGAGCTGTAATTGATGTTGACAGAGGTGAACTAGTCTTTCAATTGAATGAGGACTCCCTTGAGTTTAAAACTCAAGGACATCCTTCTGTAAACATGGAGAGGAAGCATAAAAAGCTTCTCTCAAAACAGAGTCAACCAGAGCCCCCACAGTCAAACTCTAAGTTTGGTGTTGAACTCCCATATCCAAACTCTAAGTTTGGTGTTGGGAAGTCTAAACAATGCTCTGAATATCTGTGAGGCTCCATGAGAGCCCACTGTCAAGCTATTGATATTAAAGAAGCGCTTGTTGGGAGGTAACCCAATTTTTATTTAATTATATTTTTCTTGTTCTTTCATGTTTTATTAGGTTCATGATCATGTGGAGTCACAAAATAAATATAAAAATTGAAAACGGAATCAAAAACAGCAGAAGAAAAATCACACCCTGGAGGAAGACCTTACTGGCGTTTAAACGCTAGTAAGAAGCATGTTTTGGGCATTCAACGCCAGAACAGAGCATGGTTCTGGTGCTGAACGCCAGAAATGGGCAGCATCTGGGCGTTTGAACGCCAGAAATGCACCCTGGAGAAGAGCTGGCGCTGAACGCCCAGAACAAGCATGGTTCTGGCGTTCAACGCCAGAAATGGGCAACAAATGGGCGTTCAACGCCCAGAACAAGCACCAATCTGGCGCTAAACACCCAGAGTTGTGTTCAAGGGCATTTTGCATGCCCAATTTGGTGCAAGGTTGTAAATCCTTGAACACCTCAGGATCTGTGGACCCCACAGGATCCCCACCTACCTCCACTTACTTCTTCTCACCCCTCTTTCACACAATCCCATAAACACTCTTCCCCAAAACCCTTCACCAATCACCTCAATCTCTCTTCCCTATCACCACTTCACCACTCACATTCATCCACTCTTCCCCATAAACCTACCTCATAAACACCACTTACCTTCAAAATTCAAAATCAATTTCCCACCCAAACCCACCCTAAATGGCCGAACTTACCCCCCCTCCCTTCCCTTATTTGATTTTCAGTTGCTTGGGGACAAGCAACAATTTAAGTTTGGTGTTGTGATGAGCGGATAATTTATACGCTTTTTGGCATTGTTTTTAGTATGTTTTTAGTAGAATCTAGTTACTTTTAGGGATGTTTTCATTAGTTTTTATGCTAAATTCACATTTCTGGACTTTACTATGAGTTTGTGTGTTTTTCTGTGATTTCAGGTATTTTCTGGCTGAAATTGAGGGACTTGAGCAAAAATTAGATTCAGAGGTTGAAGAAGGACTGTTGATGCTGTTGGATTCTGACCTCCCTGCACTCAAAATGGATTTTATGGAGCTACAAAACTCAAAATGGCGCGCTTCTAATTGTGTTGGAAAGTAGACATCCAGGGCTTTCCAGAAATATATAATAGTCCATACTTTGCTTAAGTTTAGATGATGCAAACTGGCGTTCAACGCCAGCTCTCTGCCCAATTCTGGCGTCCAGCGCCAGAAACAAGTTGCAAAGTGGAGTTCAATGCCCAAAATGGCACAAAAGGTGGCGTTCAACTCCAAGAATGACCTCTCCACGTGTAGACTTCAAGCTCAGCCTAAGCACACACCAAGTGGGCCCCGGAAGTGGATTTATGCATCAATTACTTACTTTTGTAAACCCTAGTAGCTAGTTTATTATAAATAGGACTTTTTACTATTGTATTAGACATCTTTTGATCATTTTCAGATCTCTAGACCTCCATGGGAGGCTGGCCACTCGGCCATGCTTACCCTCTATTCACTTATGTAATTTTAACGGTAGAGTTTCTACACTCCATAGATTAAAGTGTGGAGCTCTGCTGTTCCTCAAAGATTAATGCAAAGTACTACTATTTTTCTATTCAATTCAACTTATTCCGCTTCTAAGATATTCATTTGCACTTCAACCTGAATGTGATGAACGTGACAATCATCATCATTCCCTATGAACGCGTGCCTGACAACCACTTCCGTTCTACTTTAGATTGAATGAGTATCTCTTAGATCTCTTAATCAGAATCTTCGTGGTGTAAGCTAGATTGATGGCGGCATTCATGAGAATCCAGAAAGTCTAAACCTTGTCTGTGGTATTCCGAGTAGGATTTTGGGATTGAATGACTGTGACGAGCTTCAAACTCGCGATTGCTGAGCGTAGTGACAGACGCAAAAGGAGGGTGAATCCTATTCCAGCATGATCGGGAACCTCAAATGATTAGCCGTGCTGTGACAGAGCATTTGGACCATTTTCACAAGAGGAGGGGATGTAACCATTGACAACGGTGATGCCCTTGCATAAATCCAGCCATAGAAAGGAGTAAGACTGATTGGATGAAGACAGCGGGAAAGCAGAGATTCAGAGGAACGAAAGCATCTCTACACGCTTATCTGAAATTCTCACCAATGAGGACCATTTTCACAAGAGGAGGGGATGTAACCATTGACAACGGTGATGCCCTTGCATAAATCCAGCCATAGAAAGGAGTAAGACTGATTGGATGAAGACAGCGGGAAAGCAGAGATTCAGAGGAACGAAAGCATCTCTACACGCTTATCTGAAATTCTCAGCAATGAATTACATAAGTTTTTCTATCCTTAGTTTATTATTTATTTTCGAAAACTCCATAACTATTTTATATCCGCTTGACTGAGATTTACAAGGTGACCATAGCTTGCTTCATACCAACAATCTCCGTGGGATCGACCCTTACTCACGTAAGGTTTATTACTTGGACGACCCAGTGCACTTGCTGGTTAGTTGTATCGAAGTTGTGACAAATTATGAATTGAGATTAGAGCACCAAGTTCTTGGAGCCATTACCAGAGATCACAATTTCGTGCATCAGTTATATTAGGGCAGTCAAAGAAGTTATGCCGAATGCATATCATAGGAACTGTATGTTGCATATTGATGAGTCCATATTTGATGGTAAATTTTATCTTGAATTGAGTGGACTTCATCACATAAACTCACATTAATTCACTTGAATAGCATACTTTTGTGATTTCTCTCTAAATTGTACCTAATTGTGAAAACATGATCAATTTAATTTTACTTTGATCCCATTCGATGCCGTGATATGTTCTGTTGAGTAATTTCAGGTTAAATAGGCAAGAATGGCTTGGTAGAAGTGGGAGGAAAGCATGCAAAATAGAAGAATACATAAAGAAATAAAGGAGAAGTACATACTCCAGTGTGCGTACGCACACCTTCCTATGCGTACGCATAAGTGACGAATTAGCTAGTGTGTGTACACATACAACCATGTGCGTACGCATAAGTCCTGACGCGTGACTTCATGTGGCTCGCGATTTTGGGGGCCTCTTGGCCCAATTTTGGATTTTATGAAGTTGATTTGGAGGCTATATCAAAGGGGCAACATTCTATATCAAAGGGCATTATTACACACATTACATACATCATTAGGAGTATGAGTAGGTTTAGAGTAGTTTTCTCTCAATTCTCTCTTAGGTTTTAATTAGGGTTTATAGTAGAACTTCACTTTTACATTTTGATCTTGGATATTTGCTTGCCTTCATTGTAAGTAAGCTTTAATTTTCTCTTTAATTACACTACTCTTGGTACACTCTCTCATAGTTGAAGTTGCTTTATTAATATATCCAATTTCGATTTCTTGAATCTTTTGTTGATAAATTTGATGTTTTATAATTTATATATGCTTGATTGAGTCTCTATTGTTGATTTTGTGCATAGATTGGTTGTAGTTTTCATTATCTTTTGTAATTTGCTATGTTTTATTTTTATACCCACAAAGTGTTTGTGAAAATGCCAATTATGAATTTTGAGTAGATTTTCACCTCTTGGCTTAGGAAATGAGTAACTAGGATATTAGAGTCATAATGTCCGACATTTAGTAGTAATTTTAGGTTGTTAGTTGCTCTTGTTTTCACTAATGCTAGCTTTTAACTAAGTTAATTAGTAAGTTAGCTAGGATTTATGGATTAAGACCAATTATGCTCACTTGATTTATCCTCGATGTTAGGATTGATAAAGTGAGATTAACTCATTGTAATTGTCATAGTTGTTGTTATGACAAGGATACAATTTCTTAACTCTCATTCTCAAGTTAAGGTTCTTTTATGCACTAAATCACATTTTCACTAGTTTTGATCAAGGTTGTGAGAACCGAACCGGTCAATAAACCGGTGAGGTCACTGGTTCAATGGTTCACTGGTTCGACCGGAGTTCAACCAGGATTCAACCAGTTTAATTAAATATTAAATAAAATTATTAAAAAACCTAAAAATAATTTTAAATATATAAATTTAATAATTTCTAACTTAATAAAATTTAAAATTTCACATAATAAATTATCCATAACTTAATATTAGAGGTTCACAAACAACTTCAAACATCAAAGTTTATAACTAAACAACTTCATAGATCATTAAGGAAGAGAAATATAGTGATACTAAGAATTTGAAAAGTGCCACGTTCAACTCTTAAGTAGCATGTTTAAAAACAGAGCAATTTCTAGAAATTTGGGCAGCAAGTAGCAGCAAAATATAAGCACATGAATCCAAAAATTGCAATTAACATGAGAAAAGCATGGATTGCATGTACAGAGGCAGCATCAAACTTAATTTCACAAGTACAGTTCAGTAGGACAGCAGGTAGAATCAGGTTACATGAAATAGAAACAGCACAGCAATGATCATACCAATATCATTTAGCAAACAAGCAGTATTAAGCCATGTTGGATAATTAAGAACGGAGCAATTATCAGACCTAGAATCTTCTAACCACAACCTAGCTACCTAACAGCATATATATCTATCTATTCTAACAAACAGAATTAATCAGCAATCTAACTAAAAGTGAGATCACTAGTTCAATGGTTCACTGGTTCGACCGAGGTTCAACCGGTTTAATTAAATATTAAATAAAATTATTAAAAAATCTAAAAAAATAAAAATAATTTTAAATATATAAATTCAATAATTTCTAACTTAATAAAATTTAAAATTTCACATAATAAATTATCCATAAATTAATATTAGAGGTTCACAAACAACTTCAAACATCAAAGTTTATAACTAAACAACTTCATAGATCATTAAGGAAGAGAAATATAGTGATACTAAGAATTTGAAAAGTGCCACGTTCAACTCTTAAGTAGCATGTTTAAAAACAGAGCAATTTCTAGAAATTTGGGCAGCAAGTAGCAGCAAAATATAAGCACATGAATCCAAAAATTGCAATTAACATGAGAAAAGCATGGATTGCATGTACAGAGGCAGCATCAAACTTAATTTCACAAGTATAGTTCAGTAGGGCAGCAGGTAGAATCAGGTCACATGAAATAGAAATAGCACAGCAATGATCACACCAACATCATTCAGCAAACAAGCAGTATTAAGCCATGTTGGATAATCAAGAACGGAGCAATTATCAGGCCTAGAATCCTCTAACCACAACCTAGCTACCTAACAGCATATATATTTATCTATCCTAACAAATAGAATTAATCAGCAATCTAACTAAAATTAACAATAGAATTAATAAAAGAAAGTAAAGAAACAGAGCAGGAAGCAGGGATGAGGCAGGGGACCTGGAATGTAGCAGAGACAGACTGGGAAATGGAAAGCGAAAGAAGAGCTGAAGTAGTGCCGCCTAGAGTTGGTGGTGGCCGGCTGAGCTCGCAGCGGTGCAGAGAGCGGCGCGAGCGGCGGAATGATGTAGGGCAGAGAGATTCAGCTTCTCTCTGTGGCAGTGACGAGAGCTGGTGGGGCAGAAGCAAATCAAAATCGCAAACACATAAATCAGAAAATCAAAAACCATGAACAAATAAATAATTCTTCAAAATCATGAGGAAGCAAATAAGCAAATCAAAATCGCAAACAAATAAATCAGAAAATCAAGCACATGAAATCAGAAGGCAGAGAAGAGGAATAACTGAATAAGTGAATAACAGAGTATTACTTACCGGCGGCGAGTAATGGCGACGAAAGAGGAGGCGAGCTCGACGACGACGAAAGAGGAGGCGGTGGTGGTTGCGGTGGTCAACGCCGTCGCTGCTGTGGCTGCGGGATGCGGTGGCGACGGCGATGGGCTGCTCGATTGATGGTGGTGGCGACGTCGTGATTCCTCTTCTGGCTTCTGGGTGTTACTGAAGAGTGAAGATTAGGGCTCTGAAGAATTGAAGATTGATTAGGGCTTCGTTGTTTAGGCGTTTAGCCTTTCTTTTTTTTTTAAAAAAAAGACAAAACGACGCCATTTAGGGATTTTACCTTCAAACAAAAAACCCGTTAAAAAATTGGACGGTTCGGCCGGTTCACCAGTTAACCGCCGATTTGACCAGTTTTTCACCGGTTTTTTGCCAAACGGTTTCTGACCTTACCCGGACCGGCTAGGTGACCGGTTTCCGGTTAATCCGATTGAACCGGCTGGTCCAGTTCGGTTTTCAGAACCATGGTTTTGATCTTGTTTTCTTCTAATTTGCATTAATTGTCTTTTGATCCATTGTTAGTTCATTTATTCTTTAGTTCTTTTAAATTTTCATTCTATGCTCGAAACCCCTTATTTTCACAACCAAAAGTGTGCGCACCTAATTTCTAGTCCGAGGAAAGATGACTCGGGACTTAAACCTCCAGGTTTATATTTGAATTGAATTGTAACATCTTTATTCTAAACTTTGATTGTGAGGATTGATCGTCGGTCTAGGCTATACTTACAACAAAGAGATTCTTTTATTGAAAAATTTCTAGATCGGCATAAATCCATACATCACATATGTGGAAGAATTGTGAACTAAGATTTCAGGATAAACAAGTGAAGGGGTGTGTTTGGGAAGGCGCAAGGAGAACTACTCGAGTTCAATTCAAGGCTGCCATGGATAGGTTGAAAAGTGTGAATCATGGAGCATTGG
>NC_029786.2:69382341-69397083 GCF_000816755.2 Arachis ipaensis
AAATAATATGTGTGAGAGCTGGAATGCGATTATAGTGGCAGCTAGGGAGAAGCCGATTTTGACATTGTGTGAGGAGCTAAGTGTCCATATTATGAAAAAAATGGTCACACAAAAGAGAATCCTACGGGCATACAAAGGAAAATTGGCACCAGTGCAGCAAATGAAGTTGGATAAATATATTAAGCCAAGAAGTCACAAGTGAAATGCTCAGTAGTGTAGGGACAATGACAAGGTTGTGTTTGAAGTCTGCAGAAATTCACACAAGCTTGGGGGTAATCTGAAAAATCACACATGCTCCTGTAATTTGTGGCAGTTTTCAGGTTAGGTGTACAATTATATATCCTATTTGCAAATCTGTTATAACATTTATAATAGCTATTCTATTTAGCAACATGTAAGATGGTTCAAATATACTATTTTCTTCAGATATGAAATTTAGATAGGCTATTTTGGATATTCTATCTTGTAGGTGTACCTTGTTTTCATGCTGTTGTAGCAACATCAAGAGTGAGAGTAAAATCAGCAGATGATTTTGTGTCTCTATTACTCACCATGGAAGCCATAAGGAAGACTTATGATATCTATATCAACCCTATACCTAGTAAGGAGTTCTGGGAACCAACTAACTAATTGAAGCCTAATCTACCTAGAATTGTAAGGTTTGCTGATAAACCAACTAAGAGGAGAAAGGAAGTAGTTGAACCTTCTGCATGAATCAATGGCCATAAAGTCAGAAGGACCTTTCAGGTTACCTGTAGCAAATATGGAGAAAAAGGGCACCACTTCAAAACATGCAAGGGAGCCCCTAAAAATTCTAACTGGCAGCCAAAAAGAAAGAAATAGAAAAAGGTATCTTTGGAAGTTGCACTGTTAATCAAGATGAAAACAATAATGATGCTACTATTGTATCTACTGATCCTGCACCACTGGCTGCGCTCCTCCAATTCAGGTTAACTATATTATAGAATAGTACCTATTCAATATTCATGCATGGAATTCTAGGTTAAGGATGACCTACTCCTTTTTTGATGTTGCAGGATGGATCCTCTGGTCAGACTCACACTAACCCAAAGCTTCAGAAGCTTTCTTCATAAGAAATTAGGATCAGAAAAGTGAAATGTCCTTGGCTATGTTTTTTGTTTTTTTGTTTTTAGAACTGTTTGCTTGGCTATTTATGGTGTGGCATGTGATTGAAATTCAATAGTTACCCTCTTTTTTTTTGCATACTTTCCTTTCCAAATGAAATAGTGCAAGCATAAGAAGAATAAGAGAAAGATGCCAAAGAGGCCACATGCCCCACAAGATGGACAGGGGAAAATCCAAATCACTTAGTCTGCTCCTCAGTGGTAAATGCTCCTCTCTATTCCTTTTGGCCTGCTACATTATTGTGTACTTTAATTTATTGTGAACTAACCTAATCTTGTGCATGTTGTTGCATAGCAATCTCATTACGAATCTATACTACCAGTCCAGCCAGCTATCGGATTCAGGCCCAAGCAGAGGACTTTTAGGCCACCAGCTCCTCTGAATCTACTACCATCATTCGTCTATAAACCCACTCCTCTTGCACCAACTCAAGCTACTTTAGGTCAGCTGACTACTACATCAAAAAATTCTAAGATAATCTCCAAAGAAATAGTGGTTATAGCAAGTGGAGGAACTTCTTCAAGACTACTCAAGTTCATTCCAACACTAAATTTCAGGCCACCCAAGCAGAATTAGTTATTTAGGATGCCATATCATAAGACATCATATTTAGTTATTTGTTTTTGTGTTCCTCTTTGGTTGCTAATCTTGTGTTTTGGAAACTAGTTTGGGGTTTAGACATATTTGGTGATACATTTTGTATAATGTCAAAAACATGGTTGGTGTGGTTGCATGTTGGAAACTTTGCCTGACAGATTTATGAGATACATTATTCAAACTTTGCCTCACAGGATTTGTTAGTTACATTTTGAAAATTTTGTCTTACAGGGTTTGATAGATACCTTTTGAAAACTTTGCTATTGTGAAATGAGAATATCCCATCTTTGTGTAACTGAGCATTGTGATTATGTTTTCTATTTTCTCAATTCAGGATTCTGTGTTTCAATTATGCACAAGTCATGAAATGTGAAAAACAAGAATAAATGAATATACAATCTCTATTATTTTAGGACCATAATTTACTACAATTTCAATATTTAGCTTCAACTGCATTCTCAATATTTAGTCACTTGCAAAACCTTAAAATTACACAAATAAAAGCACACTACAATTATGGTGTTGTAATTACACTAAACTCCTTTCCTATTACAATGTCCAACAAAATCAACCTAAACAATTATCACTTGCTAAGAGTACTACTGTCCTTCTCAATATTTTTGCATTCAACCAACTTCTTTTCTATCTCTGCAATCCTTTCTTCCATCTTCTTCATTTTGTCTGCACCTCCATTTTCTGGCACTTCATCAATAGAAAAAGAGGCAATATACTCATCTAGCCAAGAAAAATATTTGCAATGTCATGCGTTATTTTATAGCAAACATAACTAGTGCTAAACTCTAAAAATCACTAAATAACTCATCACATCATTAGCTTGAAACATGTTCAAACTGGATTAAAGAAGTATAAATTTTACAAAAGAAAGATAATTAACATCAGTGGTAAGGTTCATAAGAATTGAAAAATTTAAAACAAATTTAGGTTATCTTTTTAAAAGAAAAGACGTGGAATAAATATTTTTCAAATGAAATCATAAAAACGTAAATTTTTGTGTTACGTCAAAACAATCTCAAGTTAAAAATAAAATATACAAAATTTGCAAAATAAAAATTTAATTAGAATAAAGAAAAAATTTTTTCTTCAAAAATCTTGGGGGTTACTTAGGTATATAGTTAAGTAAAAATATGCATGAAAATTCGAGTAAGGTTGGAGAAGGATCAAATTATGTTCAAAGAAGGAAATTTAATGTAAAGTGTTCCAAAAAAGTTAATAAAAAAATAGGTAGTACTTTTAGAAATAAGTATGTTTTAGCTACATAAAGAAATAATTTATTTCTTGTAGGGAAGTGATAGCAAGAATCGTGTTGGTTAGGAATTTCTCTTATGGAAAGAAGAATTTCGTTGTAAGCATAGCTCCAAACCAACAAACAACTCTCACATCAAATTAAATTTTGGTTTTGTCACAAGCACAAACCCCAAATGAAAATTAACCGAAGTATTCAGACTCCGGGTCGTCTCACAAGGAATTGCAATGAAATGGTCAATTATTAGCTATGAAGGAACAAGGGGTTTGGTTTATAAAAATTAGCAAAAGATTAGAGTCATCGAAAATGATATTAACTAACAACTCTAGATCACCAATCTAAATTGGGTACTAATGACTCAAGATTACCCAATTACTCTTTCCAAGCCAAGAATGCTCAAAATCTACTCTAAAGCCCAACCAAGCATTTTGTCAAACACTTGGTGGGTACAAATGGAAAGCATGGTAAAAATGCAAGAATAATAGATCTACCAACTATCAACTGCAAGGAAAGTAAATCAACAACTCAAATTATCAATAAAAGAACATCAAACATTAAATTTTATTAAATATAAACAAAATCCAACATGAGCATCCATGAACATAAAAGAGAGCATAAAAGGGAAATTAACAAGAAAACTAAGAGAATCAAAGTGTAGAAGCATGAAATTATGAAGGAAACAAGATGAGAACATGAAAATTGACCTAGATCTAAGACAAAAATATCCTAAGAACCCTAATTCTAGAGAGAAGAGGGAGCTTCTCTCTCTAGAAACTAACCTACATGATGCTATACTACAAACAAGTGCTCCCCCCTTGCCCAAGCTTGAATTCTGCATGAAATAGCATCAGAAATGAGTTAGGTTCGGCCCAAAGTGCTTCAGAAATCGCCCCAAGCGATTTCATCTTTAGTGGGCCATGTGCAGCATCGGCACACACATGTACAGTGCGCGTGCGCGCCCCTAAACACGAAACAACTATAACAAATTTTATATCGTTTTGAAGCCCCGGATGTTATATTTTTAACACAACTAGAACTGCCTCATTTGGACCTCTGTAACTCAAGTTATGGTCGATTGAGTGCGAAGAGGTCAGGCTTGACAGCTTTACGGTTCCTTCATTTCTTTATGAGTTCTCCCACTTTGCATGCTTTTCTCCTCACTTCTTCCATCCAATACTTGCCTTATGAACCTGAAATTACTCAACAAACACATCAAGGCATCGAATGGAATTAAAGTGAATTGAATTTAGCTATTTTAAGGCCTAAATAGCATGTTTTCACATTTAAGCACAAATCAAGGGAGAATTGCAAAACCATGCTATTTCATTGAATAAATGTGGGAAAAGGTGATAAAATCTCCTAAATTAAGCACAAGATAAACCACAAAATTGGGGTTTATCAGGAAGTACATGTAAGATCAGAGGCGGTCGTATTTAGATTTCAAAGAATGGTCACAGACAGGATCAAATAAAAACAAAGAATCAAAACAAAACTCTTTTTAAAGAAGATTTTGAAATAAGAACTTCAGAAGAAAAGTACTAGAAATGATATATAGTATCAAATAAGTTCGAAGTTTTTATCGAGGGATTATATCATTCATGTAGAGGAACACAAAGTCAAGGGTTGTAATTTGAGCAAAATACGCATAAGTTGCAGAAAGTAAAGCAGAAATATCAAATCGCATAATTAGCTTGCTATAAATCGTAACTTTTAAGGTTTCAAATCGCTTAAGAATTAAGGATTATGCATTGCCTCAGTACAAATTCAAGATCAGATCGAAGGGTACATGATTTATGAAACAATGTATAAATAATGATAAGGTTGGATAATCAAATCTAGCTCCAAAAAGAATTGAAACAAGGGACAGAAGAGATGAAAAATATATGAATAAACAGTATACCTATCACGTGGCATGGTTAGAGTACATGTTTTGATGCAAACTAATCAAGAAAGAACATCTAATGTTTTCAAAGAATTAAGGATAATTATTATGCAAAAATAAGTTCAAAGCCAAATCAAAGAACACCTAGTTCATAAAGAGGAATATGAGCAATATCAAGGATGAATGTTTCAAATATATCAAGTGAATAGTTAGGATTACAATCGAGCAGAGATATACAGGAACGATAAGAAATAGTTGAAATATAGTCAAATCATATTCCAAAAGAGAAATCTAAAACAAGAAACTTCAATACAAACGATAAAAGAGGAAAACGGTGCACTAAGTTACAAAGACTATACTTCGAAATGGAGTAAACTCTCAAAATTAATCTATAACGTCCCCCCAAACCTCGTGATTTGCACTACCTATCATTTCTATTTCATCTATGATAACTCATTAGTGTTCCTATATACATAAACTATTAGTGTTAAGTTGGTCAAACTTAATACCATGAGGTATGCAATGGTAGATTAGCATCATTAATCAATAGACAGTTATACATATAAAACTCAAACTCTTGTCATTAAGACAAGTCCTATTACATGACAAATATTCAAAGTATGCGGTGCAGCATAGTCAATCCACTCCCAAGGCTCTACAGGAAGGACTGCTCTGATACCATAATGTAACGACCCAACTTCCAGTAGATCATGATCGTACCAAAAGTAAGGCGTTACTATCTTAATTGCTTTATTATCTATTTAATATTGAGCCTTTACACGTTAATCTATCGATAGTTTTACTAAAAGGTTAAAACTTTTCTGTCAAGAACAAATAACACATATTCACATACTTAATATTAATAATACATTATAGTATTACATACAAAACTAATTACAAAACCCACACCTTTGAAAAAAACTTCAACTAACAACAACCCAACTTGCAAACATATTCTTCTATACTCCTGCAGCTTCACAATAAGCCTTCGCACCTGTAGCTGAAAGGGGTGGAAAGAATGGGTGAGAACTAAGAAGTCCTTAGAAGGGTCGAGGTAGATAATTAGGTTCATTTTATTCTTTGTTACACAGTGGTACACGAATCCCCACACTCCGTACAACTGTACCAGCAAGTGCACTGGGTCGTCCAAGTAATATCTGAGCGAGTTAGGGTCGATCCCACAAGGATTGTGGTTTGAAGAAAAATATGGTTATCTTGCAGGTCTTAGTCAGGCAAAATCAAGAAGTTATTGGTTTGAATTTGGTTGAAGGCATAAAAGGAATAAAAAGTGTATAAAATACTTTGTGAATTGAATGGAATCAATAATAGGAAGATGGTTAAGGATTGGAGTTGCCATGTCTTTCTGAATTAACTCTAGTATTACTATCTCCTTTGCTTGTGAATGATTTCTTCTATGGCAGACTGTATGTGATCAATACCGTATGGCCACGGTCATTAATCTCCTCTACTTCAGATCAAACGCCGTATGGCCGCGATCATCCAATCTGAACGAGGGTGAAGCTCTAGCAGTTCATTCCCTTGGCGATCCTACTCAAAATACCACAGACAAGGTCGAATCTTCCAGATCAAAGAATGCTGCTCCTTTGGGTTCTAGCCTCTACCACAGAGACCCTAATCTCCTCGGAAATTGGCTGAACTGGTGTCTCGAGAAGTCTCCAACGAAGTCGTGGATTAGTTGTCTGAGAGATGTATAATCAAGCTGGCGGTTCGCGCTTTCCAGCCACGTATTCACACGAACCCAAGTAGACACAGGTGGTTGTCAGGCACGTGGTCTTAGTATGATGAACAGAGCTGATTGTCACGGATCATCCCATTCACCATGTTGAAGAACGAGTATACATCTTAGAATTAAATCAAACATGGATCGAAGAGAAACAGTAATACTTTTATTAATTCATAGAACTCAGCAGCGCTCCTCCCCTCAACCTAGGAGGTTTAGAAACTCATATCGATAGGAAATACAATGGTAAAAATGAAAATATGCTGAAAGAGGTTGAAGAAGATGTACTAATAACATGAATCTAATCCCTTAAATACTAAACAAAATGACTAATAAGGATAAAATAGTCTTTTTAGTGCTAAAATCCACTTTCGGGGCCCACTTGGTGAGTGTTTGGGCTGAGCTTTTATGAGATCCACATGCTATGAGGCCTCTAGGGCATTGAACGCTGGCTAGGGGGTCCTCTTTAGGCGTTTGGATGCTGGTCTTTGCTCCTTGGGCGCTGGACGCCTAAAAGGGGGTAGGAGGCTGGCGTTGGACGCTAGTTTTGGACCTTCTAATATGAAGCAAAGCATAAACTATTATATATTGATGGAAAGCTTAGGAAGTCAGATTTCTATATCCGTTAAGAACGCTCCATTTGAACTTTTATAGCTCCAAAAAATCTCTTCTGAGTGTAAGGAGGTCAGATCTGGACAGCATCTGCACTGCTTTCTCTGTCTCAGAATTAGACTTTTACTCTATCCCCTCAATTTCAGCCAGAAAATACCTGAAATTGCATAAGAACACACAAACTCATAATAGAATCCAAAAATGCGAATTTAACAGTAAAATCTATGAAAATATAATAAAAATTAAACAAAACATACTAAAAACTATATGAAAATGATGCAAAAAAGCGTATAAAATATCCGCTCATCACAATACCAAACTTAAACTGTTGCTTGTCCCCAAACAACTAAAAACACAGTAGGATAAAAAGAAGAGTAAGATACAGCAAATCTCAAAGTTTCCAATGAAGCTCAGTTTCAATTAGATGAGCGGGACTTAGTGGCTTTTTGCTTCTGAATAGTTTTGGTATCTTGCTGTCCATTGAAACTCAGAAATGTTGGTCTCTTTAGGAACTTAGAATCCAGATGATATTTTTGAATCTCTTAGTTCAGTTCTTTTTTATTCTTGAACATAGCTTTTTAGAGTCTTAGCCGTGACCCTAAGCACTTTGTTTTCCAGTATTACCACCGGATACATAAATGCCACAGACACTTTAACTGGGTGAACCTTTTCAGATTATGATTCAGGTTTGCTAGAATCCCCAGATAGAGGTGTCCAGAGTTCTTAAGCACACTTTTTTTGCTTTGGATCACGACTTTAACTGCTCAGTCTCAAGCTTTTCACTTGACACCTTCACGCCACAAGCACATGGTTAGGGACAGCTTGGTTGAGCCGCTTAGGCCATGATTTTGTTTCTTTAGGCCCTCCTATCCATTGATGCTCAAAGCCTTGGATCCTTTTACCCTTGCCATTTGGTTTAAAGGGTTATTGGCTTTTTCAATCTGCCCTCCTTTTCCTGCATTTTTGGGCAGTAATGAATTTTTCTGCTTTTTATTTATTATTTTTTTCGCCATTTTGTCTTTCTTTTTCGCATGCATATATAATTTTTTTTCTTTTGTAACATGCTTTTTCTTTTTCTTTTTACTACTTTTTCTTGCTTCAAGAATCAATTTTTGGATTTTTTAGATTACCAATAATACTTCACTTTCATCATCATTCTTTCAAGAGCCAACATTCTAAAATTTTAACTTCAAATATGCATTGTTTATTCATACATTCAGAAAATAAAAGCAATGCCACCACATCAAATTAATTGAACTATTCTTATTATAAACTTGAAATTCATGTATCTCTCAATTTTTTCAAATAAAATTTTCTTTTTAAGCAAGGTGAGAGATATATGGAACATTTTATAGCCTTAAGACATAAATGCAAATGATCATGCAACAAGAACAAAAGAACAGATAACACAGAAAACAGAAAAATAAAAGAAAAGGAGGTAAAAGAGAACGAATCCACCTTTAATGGTGGCAGCTAGTACCCCTCCTTGAGGATCCAATGTGATGCTTGATCTCTTTAATGTCACTCTTTTGCCTTTATTATTCTTCTCTTATAGCTCTTTGATCTTCTCTTACTTCATTGAGGGTGGTGGAATGCTCTTGATGCTCAACCATCAATCGCTCCATGTTAGTGCTTAGTTCTCCAAGAGAAGTATGCCATTGATCCCAATAGCTTTGAGGAGGAAAATACATCCCTTGAGGCATCTCAGGGATCTCATGCTGAGGTGGCTGTACAGGCTCTTGTGCATGCTCTCTAGTTTGCTCCATCCTCTTCTTGGTGATGGGCTTGTCCTCCCTAATGGAGATATCTCCTTCTATGATAATTCCAGCTGAATTGCATAGATGACAGATGAGGTGTGGAAATGCCAACCTTGCATTGGTGGAAGGCTTCTCAGCTATCTTGTACAATTCTTGAGGAATCACCTCATGTACTTCCACTTCACTTTCAATCATGATGTAATGGATCATGATGGCTCTGTCAACAGTCACTTTTGACCGATTGCTAGTAGGGATGATAGAGCGTTGGATGAATTCCAACCATCCTCTAGCTATGGGCTTGAGGTCAAGCCTTCTTAGTTGAATGTGCTTGCTTTGGGAATCCCTTTTCCACTGTGCTCCTTCCACACAGATGTCTGAGAGTACTTGATCCAATCTCTGATCAAAGTTGTCTCTTTTAGTGTAAGGATGTGGGTCTCCTTGCATTAAAGGTAAGTTGAACACAAACCTCACACTTTTCGGGCTGAAATCTAAGATTTTCCCTTGAACCATGGTGCTCCAATTCCTTGGATTTGGGTTCACACTAGTGTCATGGTTTTTAGTAACCCATGCATTAGCATAGAACTCTTGCACCATTAAAATTCCAACATCTTGAACGGGATTGTTAGAACTTCCTAACCTCTTCTCCGGATCTCTCTTTGGATTTCCGGATACTCATTCTACTTGAGCTTGAAAGGGACCTCAGGGATCACTTTCTTCTCTGCCACTACTTCAAGAAGTGGTCTTGGTGGGCTTTGGTGATGAATCTCTCCATCTCCCAAGATTCAGAGGTGGTGGCTACTGCCTTTTGTTTCCTCTTTCTAGAGGGTTCTCCAACCTTGGGTGCCATGAATGGAAATGGAAAGAAAAAAAGCTAGGCTTTTCTAACACCAAACTTAAAACTTTACTCGTCCTTGAGCAAAATTAAAGAAAAGAGAAGAATGGAGTAAAAGAAGAAGAAAATAGAAGAAGATAGAGGGAGAGAGACGGCTCAGCCGTGGGGCTTGTAGGTGTATATGAGAGGTGTGTGTATGAAGGGTTATGAATAGGGGTATTTATAGGATGTGGGTAGGGTTAGGTTCGGCCATGGGTGGAGATTTGGGTGGGAATTTTGATTTTTAATTGGGTGGGGGTTGGTGAAAGTTATGATGGATTTGGAGAAGTAATATGGATGTGATTGAGCTAGGGTTTATAGGGAAGTGTGTATGGGAAAGTGTGAAAGTAAGTGGAGTAGGTGAAGATGCTATGGGACCCACTGGTCCTGAGAGGCTAGGGAATTCAGATTCCCTGCCCTCTGCACTAGCGTTTCAATGCCCAGAGTTTGCTCCCTGGCTGGCATTCAACGTCAGCTATATTGCCTATTTGGGGCGTTGAACGCCCAAGGTCTGCTCCTTGACTGGCGTTCAACTTCAACAACACTCCATCCAGAGTGTTTTGTTTTCATTGCTGAATAATTCTGTCTCTGTTCTGACTGCTGCACATGATCATGAGCCTAAGAAAATAACTTTAAAAAAATAAAATTAAGAAATAGAAATAATAAATAATTAATTAAGGTTGTGTTGCCTCCTAACAAGTGTTTCTTTAATGCCATTAGCTTGACGGTTAGCTACTTACAGAGGTGAGTATGGGCTCCGATTTTCGCTCCTTAAAGTGAACTTTCTTCCTGTCTTTTCATGAATGAGATCCACATGCTCTAAAGACAGGATACGACTCACTGTATGTGGTAAGACTGGTTTCTTGGTGAAGACAACTCTCATGCCAGGTGAGAGGCCTTCAGTTGGAACTTTCTTGTCCCTCCAGCCTTTAGGTACTTTCTTTTTAGTACCTTTGTGCTTAGAGCTTGTTAATGGCTGCCCAACACCAAATTTAGAATTGATGTTTGGGGGCTCTGCAAAGCTCTGTATAGAAAGAGAGGGTTGGAACATTAAGTGTTGCACCTCTGTTTCTTTCTTATCAGAGGAAGAATTGGGATTAGACATCTTAAACAAGATATAGTCCTCTCCTAGTTGGAAAACCATTTTTCCCTTTGCCACATTAATTATGGTGGTGCTCCAATTCCTTGGATTTGGGTTCACACTAGTGTCATGGTTTTTAGTAACCCATGCATTAGCATAGAACTCTTGCACCATTAAAATTCCAACATCTTGAACGGGATTGTTAGAACTTCCTAACCTCTTCTCCGGATCTCTCTTTGGATTTCCGGATACTCATTCTACTTGAGCTTGAAAGGGACCTCAGGGATCACTTTCTTCTCTGCCACTACTTCAAGAAGTGGTCTTGGTGGGCTTTGGTGATGAATCTCTCCATCTCCCAAGATTCAGAGGTGGTGGCTACTGCCTTTTGTTTCCTCTTTCTAGAGGGTTCTCCAACCTTGGGTGCCATGAATGGAAATGGAAAGAAAAAAAGCTAGGCTTTTCTAACACCAAACTTAAAACTTTACTCGTCCTTGAGCAAAATTAAAGAAAAGAGAAGAATGGAGTAAAAGAAGAAGAAAATAGAAGAAGATAGAGGGAGAGAGACGGCTCAGCCGTGGGGCTTGTAGGTGTATATGAGAGGTGTGTGTATGAAGGGTTATGAATAGGGGTATTTATAGGATGTGGGTAGGGTTAGGTTCGGCCATGGGTGGAGATTTGGGTGGGAATTTTGATTTTTAATTGGGTGGGGGTTGGTGAAAGTTATGATGGATTTGGAGAAGTAATATGGATGTGATTGAGCTAGGGTTTATAGGGAAGTGTGTATGGGAAAGTGTGAAAGTAAGTGGAGTAGGTGAAGATGCTATGGGACCCACTGGTCCTGAGAGGCTAGGGAATTCAGATTCCCTGCCCTCTGCACTAGCGTTTCAATGCCCAGAGTTTGCTCCCTGGCTGGCATTCAACGTCAGCTATATTGCCTATTTGGGGCGTTGAACGCCCAAGGTCTGCTCCTTGACTGGCGTTCAACTTCAACAACACTCCATCCAGAGTGTTTTGTTTTCATTGCTGAATAATTCTGTCTCTGTTCTGACTGCTGCACATGATCATGAGCCTAAGAAAATAACTTTAAAAAAATAAAATTAAGAAATAGAAATAATAAATAATTAATTAAGGTTGTGTTGCCTCCTAACAAGTGTTTCTTTAATGCCATTAGCTTGACGGTTAGCTACTTACAGAGGTGAGTATGGGCTCCGATTTTCGCTCCTTAAAGTGAACTTTCTTCCTGTCTTTTCATGAATGAGATCCACATGCTCTAAAGACAGGATACGACTCACTGTATGTGGTAAGACTGGTTTCTTGGTGAAGACAACTCTCATGCCAGGTGAGAGGCCTTCAGTTGGAACTTTCTTGTCCCTCCAGCCTTTAGGTACTTTCTTTTTAGTACCTTTGTGCTTAGAGCTTGTTAATGGCTGCCCAACACCAAATTTAGAATTGATGTTTGGGGGCTCTGCAAAGCTCTGTATAGAAAGAGAGGGTTGGAACATTAAGTGTTGCACCTCTGTTTCTTTCTTATCAGAGGAAGAATTGGGATTAGACATCTTAAACAAGATATAGTCCTCTCCTAGTTGGAAAACCATTTTTCCCTTTGCCACATTAATTATGGCTTTTGCAGTAGCTAGGAAAGGTCTTCCTAAGATGATAGAATCATCCTCATCCTCTTCTATGTCCAAGACTATGAAGTTTTCAGGGATGTAGTGGTCTTCAACCTTCACCAAGACATCCTCTACTAAGCCATATGGCTTCTTCATTAACTTGTCTGCCATCTCTAGTGAGATATTTACAGCCTGCACCTCAAAGATTCTTAACTTCTCTATTACAGAGAGTGGCCTGAGGTTTATACTTGACCCTAGGTCACACAGAGCCTTCTCAAAGGACATGGTGCCTATGGTACAAGAAATCAGGAAACGTCCAGGATCTGGAAGCTTATGAGGTAGCTTCTGCGGTTTATACTTGACCCTAGGTCACACAGAGCCTTCTCAAAGGTCATGGTGCCTATGGTACATGGAATCAGAAAGCGTCCAGGATCTAGAAGCTTCTGAGGTAGCTTTTGCTGAACCAAAGCATTGAGTTCTTTGGAAAGCAATGGAAGTTCTCCCTCCAAAGGCTTTATACCAAACAACTTGGCATTCAGTTTCATGAGAGCACATAAGTACCGAGCAACTTGCTCTTTCCTAGTGTCTTCATCCTCATCGGAGAATGAGTGTTCATCAGAACTTATGCACTACAGAAGTGCATGCAAAAGAACCTCTATGGTCTCTATATGAGCCTTGGCTTCCTTTAGTTCTTGGATAGGGATTTCTGGAGTGGGTATTGAGCACTTAGAGGGTGCGCTTTTACTGGCATTCAACGCCAGCTTTGTTACCTCTTTGGGCGTTGAACGCCCATGCTGTGCACCCTTACTGGCGTTAAATGCCCAGCAGAGGTATCCTTTTGGGCATTGAACGCCCAGCAGAGGTATCCTGGCTGGCGTTCAACGCCAGCTTCCCTGGCTATGTAGGCGTTGAATGCCCAATGAGGGTTTCCTCACTGGCATTCAACGCCAGAGTTCCTGTCTGTTTGGGCATTGAACGCCCAGCCAGTGCTCCCTGGCTGGTGTTCAACGCCAGCTCTGCTGCCAGGATGGGCGTTGAATGCCCAGTGAGGGGTTCCTCACTGGCGTTCAGTGCCAGGCTCTAGCCATTGTAGGCGTTGAACGCCCAATGAGGGCTTCCTCACTGGCGTTCAATGTCTTCCCAATTTCTCCAGTTTTGGCCTCAGCCTCAGAGGTGATGGCTTTGCACTCTTCTCTTGGGTTTACTTCAGTTCTACTTGGAAGAGTGTCAAGAGGAGTCTTAGGGATCCTCTTGCTTAGTTTACCAAGCTGTACCTCCAAATTTCTAATGGAGGACCTTGTTTCATTCATGAAACTATGAGTGGTCTTAGAGAGGCTGGAAACCAGAGTGACTAAGTCAGAGAGGCTCTGCTTAGGGGTTTCCTTATGTTCTTGAGAAGATGGAAATGGTGGTCTGTTGTTGAACCTATTCTGGTTCCTTCCACCTTGATTATTATTGAATCCTTGATGAGGCTTCTGTTGATCCTTCCATGAAAGGTTAGGATGGTTCCTTCATGAAGGGATGTAGGTGTTTTCATAGGGTTCTCCCATGTAATTCACCTCCTCCATGGTAGGTTGATCAGGATCATAAGCATCCACATCAGGAGATACTTCTTGGGTGCTGCTAGCTGCAACTTGCATTCCAGTCAAATATTGAGAGATCATATTGACCTTTTGGGTTAAGATCTTTTTTTTGAGCCAATATGGCATTCAGAGTATCAACTTTAAGAACTCCTTTCTTCTGAGAGATACCATGATTTACAGGATTTCTTTTAGAAGTGTACATGAATTGGTTGTTTGCAACCATCTCAATGAGTTCTCTTACTTCTGCAGGCGTTTCCTTCAAGTGGAGTGATCCACCTGTAGAGTTGTCCATGAGATTTTAGACATCTCAGACAGACCATCATAGAACACGCCTATGATAGACCATTCTGAGAGCATATCAGGAGGACATCTCCTGATCTGTTGCTTGTATCTTTCCCAAGCTTCATAGAGGGATTCACCTTCTCTTTGTTTGAAGGTTTGAACTTCCACTCTAATTTTGCTCATCCTTTGATGGGGGAAAGAATTTAGCTAGGAAAGCATTAACCAGCTTTTTCCAAGAGTCTAAGCTCTCCTTTGGTTGGGAATCCAACCATATCTTAGCTCTGTCTCTTACAGCAAAGGGAAAAAGCATAAGCTT
>NC_029786.2:69397226-69417276 GCF_000816755.2 Arachis ipaensis
ATAGACTTCAAGATTTACTCCATTGGCCTAAATAGTATCACTGATTTTCAAGAATTCAGCTAAGAACTGATGTGGATCTTCCTGTGAAAGTCCATGGAACTTGCAATTCTGTTGCAGAAGAGAGACCAACTGAGGCTTAAGCTCAAAATTGTTAGTTCCAATGGCAGGTACAGAGATGCTTCTACCACAAAAGTCAGAGGTAGGCATGGTGAAGTGATAAACCACTATTTTATGATTTATCTTGTGCTAATTTGAGTATTTTTTATCAAGTCTTTGCTCACTTATTCATATGATTTGCATGGTTTTACAAATCCTTCCTTATTCTGTGATATAGTTGAAAACATGTTTCCTAGACCTTTAAACTGTTAACTTCGAACACCCTTTATTACCATTCGATGCCGTGATCTGTATGTTGAGTGCTTTCAGGCTTTATAGGGTAGGAATGGCTTAGAGAATGGAAAGGAAACATGCAAAAGTGGAAGGAACGCGAAAAATAAAGTTTTGAAGAGCTGGCATCGATGCGCACGCATAAACGATGCGTACGCGTGCCTAGCGTAGAAGACGAGTGACGCGTAGGCGTGACTGACGCGTACGCCTGAAAAGGAATTTCGCCAAATGACGCGCAGGCATGACCTACGCGTACGCGTGACATGCGCCACGTGCAGAAAGTTGCAAAAAGCGCTGGGGCAATTTTTGGGCTCTTTTTTGGCCCAATTCCAAGCCCAAGAAGACAGAATAGAGGCTGGAGAATGGGGGAATCATCAATAATCCATTCGTTATTCACACTTTTAGGTTTTGGATATAGTTTTCTAGAGAGAGAGGCTCTCTCCTCTCTCTAGGTTTTAGGATTTAGGATTTCTTCCTTCAATTTCTTCTCAATTCCAGGTTCAATGTTCCTTTAATTAGTTTTTCTTCTACTTTTATTTGTCTTGGTATTCTAGTTCATCTATTTCCCTTATTGATTACTTTATGTTGCAATTTGGTTTATGAACTCCATGTTAGATTTGATTTCTTTATTTAATGCAATTTGAGGTATTTCAGATTTATGGTTGCTTTCTCCAATTTATGTGATTGATGCTTTCAATATTTAGATTTCTCTCCTTTTGGCTTTGGCTGAGTAATTAGTGACACTTGAGTTATCAAACTCCTTTGTTGATTGATAATTGGAATTTGCTGGTTGATTTGGATCCCTCTAAAGCTAGTCTTTCCTTAGGAGTTGACTAGGACTTGAGGAATCAAATTGACTAGTCTACTTGACTTTCCTTTATTTAGTAAGGGTTAACTAAGTGGGAGTAATGAACAATTCTCATCACAATTGATAAGGATAACTAGGACATGATTTCCAGTTCTCATACCTTGCTAAGAGCTTTATTAGTTATTACTTTAATTCTTGCAATTTACTTTTCCTGTTCATTATTCAAAAAACCCCAAAAAGATAATCTTCCATAACCAATAATAAATACACCTCCCTGCAATTTCTTGAGAGACGACCCGAGGTTCAAATACTTCGGTTTATATTTTTATTGGGTTTGCTTTAGTGACAAACAAGTTTTTGTACGAAAGGATTCTCTGTTGGTTTAGAAACTATACTTACAACGAGAACTTATTTGTGAATTCTTTACTAGCAAGGAGTCAGTTCATCAAAATGGCGCCGTTGCCGGGAAATTACAAACGTGTGCCTATTATTGGTTATTGTAAATATTTTCTTTTTCTTTTCTTTGTTTGTATTTTTAGTTTTAAGAGTTTATTTTCATTAATTTTTATTAGTTTTTGTTTTTGATTTTTTATTAGCTACTATGAATTCTCACCCCTGTCGCTATGAGTTCGGTTCCAATGTTGTTGTAGGGAATGGGTGCTATAATGAGAATAAGAGTCAAGGTTGGAACAATCAAAGATGGGAGGAGCCACAAGGATTTGATCAACCCTCTTGGCAACAACCCCCTCCAATGCACTATAACCAACAACCATTCTATGATGCATACCAAGACAATAGTTATGGTGGACCTTTTCGTGACAACCAACCTCCACCAAATTACTATGGTCAAGAGCCATTCCAGGGTGCATACCAAGATGAGGAATATGGTGGACCCCCTTGTGGTTACCAACAAGCCCCACCATATGCCTACGAACCTCCTCCTCAACATAACTTTGAACCACCACACTCACAAGTCCCTTTTCACCATTCACCTCCATATAACCCTAACCCTTATCTACCATATCAACCACCCTATGAGCCTTATGAGCCGTACATAGATCCACCCTAATTCCGACCCAATTACTCCCAAGAACCACCACCTCCATATATACCATGTCTATATCCATCAACCCAAGAGCCATATGAGCCTAATCATGTTATTCAAGCTGGACAAGAGTCAAGGGATCGTCTCAAGGAAGCAGTGGATCAACTTCAAGCAACTATCTGTCAAAAGTTTGGCCCAAGAGACTCATGCAATGAACAAGGCATTCCCACGGATGGGTGTGTTGAGCAACAAGTGGAAAAGATAGAGAGTGTTGAACCGCCACATAATGATCTCTCCATCCCATCACTACCCTCCATGGAAGAACACCCATATCCATCAATTCAAGAGCAACATGATCCCAATTATGCTACTAATCCGGAACAAGAGAGAAGGGATTGGTTTCGCGAATTGATACTTCATAAGAAGCTAGAGGAGGCCCTAAAGGTGGAGGTAGGAGAGACCCTTGAAGGAAGTTGTCAAGAGGTGAAAGTCAACAAGGCGAAGCTGGATTGTGTATTAGAGCAAGTAGAGAAAGCCGAAATTATCACAGAAGAAGACGTGGTTGAAGACTTAGGAGATGCAGAACCTCCATGGGAAACTCAAGTCATAGAGCCTCCTTCTAAGACATTTGCAATTGATGTTGAGGAGGGTGTACAACCTCCAAGACATATCCTGGTTGAAGACTTTGAAGAGGTTGATCAAGAGATAGATTCAATCATTGATGAATCCTTTCCTACAATTAAATCCTATCCCATTGGACTTGACGTGGAGATTAAAGAAGAAGCAGCACAACCTCCCATGCCCTTGGTGAGCAATGAAGAAGAGATTGAATTGGAAGAAAGCTACCAAGAGGAAGAGGTTGAAGTTGAAGAGGTTTGCAAGGAGGTGGAAGAATTCAAAGAAGAGCACAGGGGAGTTGAGCTTGCAAGACCATTAGAAACATCTCTCCCAAAGCCATTACCATCCAATACAACATTCAAGTGGGTAAAATCCTTATCCTTAACCTTTACTTTCCCACTTGAATATGGTTTACTTGAGATGGATGGTCAGCTTAGAGCTCTTTGTGGCATTAAGCGTAAGAGGAAGATGGTTAGTGGTTAGAGTTGTCATGCAAGGTTCAATATAGTTGCATGCTTCAAGTTGAAGTGCAAGAATTGGTATAGAGCTCGATTGAATGGGTCTAGGAAGTTGTTTGGACACTTCAGTAAGAATTCAGATTGCTTGCCACCCGGTTGGAACAATGATGATCAATACAAAGACGGGTGCAAAAGCAAGGTTTGCGACCCCGGAATTCATTCTAGCAATCAACCCTCTTGGAGCCTTGTCACTTGCTTTAACTTGCTTGAAGGCTTTCTGCAACTAGTGTGGGATCCCAGAGGCTATTGGAATTACAAACACTGGTGGGGATTCCTGGATGAGTTCAAGCACAAGCCTCCATGACAAGGAGCTCACCAAATGTCAAACTTAAGGACTTTAACTAAAAGTGCTAGGTGGGAGACAACCCACCATGGTATAATCGTTCTTTTTCAGTCTTAGTTTCATTTTGTTTTGTTTTATTCTTAGTTTTATTTTATTCTATTTTTCTTAGTGTTCATTCATAATGTCTGCATCAACATCTGTATTTTGCATTCTGCATACTGCATAAAGAAAGGGGGCAACCCATGCGTGTGCATAGGCCACGTGTGGGCGTCGAGTCCAATTTGGCTCTTCCATCCAACGAACAGAGAGTTATGATGGAATCATGCAGCTGGCGTGCTAGGCGCACAACTAGACCCACGCGTATGCGTGCCTCACGTGTACGTGTCCCCTGTGTTATCGCCAATCCATGCGTAAGCATCAGCGACGCGTACGCATGGAAAGAAATATCGGCGTAAAAGATGAATTGGACAGAAAGTTATGCAGCCACTGTGCTGGAAGCGTGTGAATCGTCACGCGTCCGCGTGACCGACGCTCACGCGTCATTGTGCGATTTTTGCCATCCACGCGTAAGCGTGGGCGACGCTTACGCATCGCGTGGCTGTCTCTGTTTTCACACGCACACGTGCCCTGCGCGTGCGCGTCGCGTCCCGTTTTTAATTTCCTCCCCCCTTTTCTTCCATCTTTTCCCCTTATTTCTTCCTCTTTTCTTACTCCCTTCTTCTTCATTTCTTTACCTTCTTATCCTTATTCTCTTTCATTCTATTTTCTTTATTGCATTTACATATTTTAATTCATTGCATATTGACTTTGTGCATATTTATATTTTCTGGTCTAGATTCATTATGTTCTCATTGTTGTTAAATGTTCTTATTCAACTGTTGTATCCTTTCTAGTATTATTTTGGTGCTTAGTGACTTATTCTACACCGTTGGGTAATATTATTCAAATCAATGCCAATTTTTTATTTGTAATCCTTTTGCATTGACATGAACTTACACTGTCTTTCATGACCCACCATCTCTTCCCCCTTTGTTGCAATTTTTACACTATTGAGATGCCATCTGCTTCTACTGTTCTCTCACTTACATGTTGTAGCTACCATGTAGTTGAGACCCTCATTATTTGGCATTAACCCAACCATATTTTATTTGTTTCCTATCTTTGTTTTTGGGTTACTTTTCTTCTTTTTCCTCTTCTTTCAAGATGGCCACCGAGGAAGGAAAACAGAAAATTTTTACATGGGGCGACCGACAAGTCTATCTGCATAATCTTTAGAGAAAGGCATCAGTTGGAGCCACCCAACCACGTGCACATCTTAGCATGTACTGAGGACGGTGCAATCTTTAAGTGTGGAGAGGTCAATACCGACTTCCGTGGGTTAGTTACTTCCTATTTTAACACCAATGTTTAATTTTTTTTTGTTAAATTAGTTGTTGCATTTGCATGTTTGATTGCATGTTTGTTTGATTTTGTGCATGTTCTTCTGCCACTACTTGGTTGGAGTGATAAGTTTTTTTTCAAGACCTTTTTATAGTATTTCACTAATTTAAATTGAAAATTTTTTGTTAAACTTGTTTGAAGATTGTAAATTGGAACATGAATTATAGCTAAGAACACACAACCTGTGAGATTTTGAGCTTAATAACATGGTTACATTATTTAACCATAATATTTTATTCTTGTGTGTTTTATTCTCTATAATTACAATCTTTGCTTTGTTCCATTCTATATGTCCATTGTTTAGTATATTTATATGCTTGCATATGATTGAGGCCATTATTTGTTATTACCTTACTTATCCCAAATAGCCTACCCTTTCAATCACCTTTGTTAGCCACCTTGAGCCTTTTAATCCCATTTGTTCTATATTTTATCACATCACTAGCCTTAAGTAGAAAAACAAATTAATTACCCCAAATTGAATCTTTGGTTAGCTTAAGTTAGAGATTGTGTATCAATTAAGTGTGGGGAACTGTGGGAACTTTGGTTGATGAAAGTTACAGTATTGATAAAATATTAGGAATTTGGGTACCTACTCATGTGAGATAAAAAAAATTAAAAAAATCCATGTGCATTGATATATTATGTTTACATTTATATTTTTAATTAAAAAAAACAAAAAATATTCAAATAAATAAATAAATAAATAAATAAGGGGACAAAATTACTCCAATGCTAAGTTGAATAAAAGATCAATGCATAGGTGATAAAATTGAAGAAAAATCTGGATACATGAGTATGTGATGCAAAAGTGGGAATTTTGGGTAGCTAGGCATGAATTTAGAGTAACATAGAGTGTATGTGTGTTAGGTGAAAGCTTAGGTTAGTCAAAGATTCAATTTATAGCTCACTTAGCCATACATATATCCTCACCCTGACCTTAGCCCCATTACAACCTTGAAAAGATCTCATGATGTCTGTATTGGTATACTAAATATTTGTTGATTGGTTAGATAAAGAACAAAGTCTAGAAAGCATGACTAGAGAAGAGTAGCGTGATTAACCCTAGACACTTGAGAGATCAGAGTGCATATACACTATCAGTGAGGGTTCAATGCTTGATTTTATGTTCCCTGCTTTCATGAGCTACCTTCTTACAAGTTTACTTGTCTTTTATTGTGTGATTTGAATTAGTGAAATCTGAGTTATGTCTGTCTTGGAGAATTTGTTTACTTTTAACCAAGTAGGTAGAAACATCTTAGCATTTAGTTGCATTCATATAGTTAGGTTGCATTTCATAAGTTTCACCATTCCTCTTCACTCCTTTATAGCTTCTCTTGAGCTTAGCATGAGGACATGCTAATGTTTAAGTGTGGGGAGATTGATAAACACTATTTTTATGGTTATCTTGTGCTAATTTGAGTGGTTTTTATCAAGTCTTTGCTCACTTATTCATATGATTTGCATGGTTTTACAAATCATTCCTTATTCTGTGATATAGTTGAAAACATGTTTCCTAGACCTTTAAACTGTTAATTTCGAACATCCTTTATTATCATTCGATGCCGTGATCTGTATGTTGAGTACTTTCAGGCTTTATAGGGCAGGAATGGCTTAGAGGATGGAAAGGAAACATGCAAAAGTGGAAGGAACGCGAAAAATGAAGTTTTGAAGAGCTGGCATCGACGCGCACGCATGGACGACGTGCACGCGTGCCTAGCGCAGAAGACGAGCGATGCGTACGCATGACTGACGCGTACGCGTGAAAGGGAATTTTGCCAAATGACGCGCACGCATGACCTACGCGTACGCGTGACATGCGCCACGTGCAGAAAGTTGCAGAAAGCGCTGGGGGCAATTTTTGGGCTTCTTTTTGGCCCAATTCCAAGCCCAAGAAGACAGAATAGAGGATGGAGAATGGGGGAATGATCAATAATCCATTCATTATTCACAATTTCAGGTTTTAGATGTAGTTTTCTAGAGAGAGAGGCTCTCTCCTCTCTAGGTTTTAGGAATTAGGATTTCTTCTTTCAATTTCTTCTCAATTCCAGGTTCAATGTTCCTTTAATTTAGTTTCTTGTCTACTTTTATTTGTCTTGGTATTCTAGTTCATCTATTTTCCTTATTGATTACTTTATGTTACAATTTAGTTTGTGAACTCCATGTTAGATTTGATTTTTTTATTTAATGCAATTTGAGGTATTTCAGATTTATGGTTGCTTTCTCCAATTTATGTGATTGATGCTTTCAATATTTAGATTTCTCAACTTTTGGCTTTGGCTGAGTAATTGGTGACACTTGAGTTATCAAACTCCTTTGCTGATTGATAATTGGAATTTTCTGGTTGATTTGGATCCCTCTAAAGCTAGTCTTTCCTTAGGAGTTGACTAGGACTTGAGGAATCAAATTGACTAGTCCACTTGACTTTCCTTTATTTAGTAAGGGTTAACTAAGTGGGAGTAATGAACAATTCTCATCACAATTGATAAGGATAACTAGGACATGATTTCCAGTTCTCATACCTTGCTAAGAGCTTTATTAGTTATTACTTTAATTCTTGCAATTTACTTTTCCTGTTCATTATTCAAAAAACCCCAAAAAGATAATCTTCCATAACCAATAATAAATACACCTCCCTGCAATTCCTTGAGAGATGACCCGATGTTCAAATACTTCGGTTTATATTTTTATTGGGTTTGCTTTAGTAACAAACAAGTTTTTGTACGAAAGGATTCTCTGTTGGTTTAGAAACTATACTTACTACGAGAACTTATTTGTGAATTTTTTACTAGCAAGGAGTCCGTTTGTCATGAAGTCACCAAGAACCTTTCTTGCCTCTCCTTCAGGTTCGGCCATGTCCTCAATTTCTTGTTCAATATTTTCTAAAAGATTTCTTCCGGAGTGTTGTGCTCTTGCTTGTTGTAATCTTTTCTTTAAAGTCCTTTCAGGTTCAAGATCAAGATTAAAGAGGGGTTCTTTATCCCTATTTTTGGTCATAAACAAGAAAAGAAGAAAAGAAAGAAAGAAAGGAAGCTACTATGTCTGATTTGAGTATAGAAGGCTCCCAGTGAGATGTGAAGAAAGAAGAGGAAGATAGAAAAGTGAAGATGTAAGATGGGAGAGGAGAAGAGTTCGAATAAATAGAAGTAAATAGGAGAAGAATTAGAAATAGGAAGATAAATAAGAATTAAAATATTTTTGTTTTTATTTTATTTGTTAATTAATTTCGAAAATAAGGTTAATAATTTAAAAAGAATTGAAAATTAGTTATTGAATTTTCGAAAATAGAAAAGTGAGAGAGAAGATAATTTTCGAAAATAAGAGAGAGAAGAATTAGTTAAGAAGTTTTGAAAAAGAAGAAAAAGAAATAAGATAGAGATATGAAAAGAGGTTAAGAAAGATATGATCTAAATTAAAAAGATTTGAAAATTAATTTTGAAAAGATAATTACTTACCTTCTCTTTCTTTTGGAGGAAGATTTGAAAAAGATTTGGAATTAAAAATTAAAATTAGAAAAGATAAGATAAGAAATTAAAAAGATTTGAAAAAGATAAGATTTGAAATTTAATTTTGAAAAAGATAAGAAAAGATTTTTGAATTTTGAAGAAAGATAAGATAAAATTTTGAAAAGATTTTATTTTTGAATTTTAAAACTAAGATAAGATAAGATAAAAATTTAAAATTGAAATCTGAATTTTTTTTAAAGAAAATTTCGAAAATTAAGTTAAAATAAAAATATAAAATATATTTTTTTTTATTTTTGAATTTAATTAGGAAAGAGAAAAACCCATAAGAGACACCAAACTTAAAATTTTTAGATCTAAATGGACCTAGTGTGCGAAAATTGGAGGGAAAAACACAAAGGAACACCAAACTTAAAAATTTTAAGATCAAAACAAAAATAAAAACAAGAACACTTTGAAGGTTAATAAGAACACCAAGAACAAGACTCAAAAAATTCGAAGAACATGAAAAAGACACCAAACTTAAAATTTTTGAAAACCCAACACAAAATTTTTGAAAATTTAAAAGAAAAACACAAGAAGACACCAAACTTAAAGATTGACACAAGATTTAACTAAAGAAACTATTTTTGAAAATTTTTAGAAAGACTCAAAATTTTGAAAATTGTAACAAGAATAAAAGCAAAAGACTCAAACCAAGAACAAAGATTAGACAAAGAAAAGAAAAATATTTTTGAAAAAGGTTTTATTTTTTTCAAAAATAAGAAGAAGAAAATAAAAATAAAAAACTCAAATAAAATAAAAAATACCTGATCTAGGGAATAAGATAATCCGTCAGTTGTCCAAACTCGAACAATCCCCGACAACGGTGCCAAAAACATAGTGCACAAATCCCCACACTCCGTACAATTGTACCAGCAAGTGCACTGGGTTGTCCAAGTAAAACCTGAGCGAGTCAGGGTCGATCCCATGAGGATTGTGGTTTGAAGCAAGTTATGGTTATCTTGCAGGTCTTAGTCAGGCGAAATCAATAGGTTATTGGTTTGAATTTGGTTGAAGGCATAAAAGGAATAAAAAGTGTATAAAATACTTTGTCAATTGAATGGAATCAGTAATAGGAAGTGGTTAAGGGTTGAAGTTCCCTCATCTTTCTGAATTAACTCTGGTATTATTGTCTCCTTTGCTTGTGAATGATTTCTTCTATGGTAGGCTGTATGTGATCAACACCGTATGGCCGCGGTCATTAAACTCCTCTGCTTCAGATCAAATGTCGTATGGCCGCGGTCGTCCAATCTGAACGAGTGTAAAGCTCTAGCAGTTCATTCCCTTAGCGATCCTACTCAAAACACCACAGACAAGGTCGAATCTTCTGAATCAGAGAATGCTGCTCCTTTGGGTTCTAGCCTCTACCACAAAGACCCTAATCTCCCCAAAAAATCGGCTGAACTGGTATCTCGAGAAGTCCCCAACGAAATCATGGATTAGCCGTCTGAGGGATGTATAATCAAGCTGGCGGTTCGTGCTTTCCAGCCACGTATTCACACGAACCCAAGTAGACACGGGTAGTTGTCAGGCACGCGGTCTTAGTATGATGAACAGAGCTAATTGTCATGGATCATCCTATTCACCATGTTGAACAACGAGTATACATCTTAGAATTAAATCAAACACGGATCGAAGAGAAACAATAATACTTTTATTAATTCATAGAACACAGCATGGCTCCTCCCCTCAACCTAGGAGGTTTAGAAACTCATACTGATAGGAAATACAATGGTAAAAATGAAAATATGCTGAAAGAGGTGGTAGAAGATGCATGAATAACATGAATCTAATCCCTTAAATACTAAACTAATGTCTAGTAAGGGTAAAATAGTCTTTTTAGTGCTAAAATCCACTTCTGGGGCCCACTTGGTGAGTGTTTGGGCTGAGTTTTGATGAGATCCATGTGCTATGAGGCCTCTAGGTCATTGAACTCTGGCTAGGGGGTCCTCTTTGGGCGTTTGGATGCTGGTCTTTGCTCCTTGGGTGCTGGACGCCTGAAAGGGGACAGGAGGCTATCGTTGGATGCCAGTTTTGGGCCTTCTAATATGAAGTAAAGTATGGACTATTATATATTGCTGGAAAGCTCTGGAAGTCAGATTTTCATAGCCGTTGAGAATGCTCCATTCGGATTTCTGTGGCTTCAGAAAATCTCTTCCAAGTGCAAGAAGGTTAGATACGGACAGCATCTACAGTGCTTTCTCTGTCTCAGAATCAGACTTTTGCTCCAGCTCCTCAATTTCAGCCAGAAAATACCTGAAATTGAATAAAAATACACAAACTTATAGTAGAATCCAAAAATGTGAATTTAACACTAAAACCTATGAAAATATAATAAAAATTAAACAAAATATACTAAAAACTATATGAAAATGATGCCAAAAAGTGTATAAAATATCCGCTCATCACACAACATTCCCACAACAGAATACATAGAATCTTAAATAGATAGCTAACAGCAACTAACAACAAGACACATACAAACATAATAAATAAAAGAACACAGAAGTCAATCAATCATATAGCACACACACAATCACAGAATTACACAACATAGAGATATGCACAAACAAGCATGATGCATGTCTAGCCCTACGTAGGCTTTGAGCTCATGTGTCGATTGCCTACCCGCTCCCGATATTTTTCGAACACAAGTCTCAGATATGACTTTCTAGATGCATACAGTGTGCATATAAGTCTTACTGGTAGGCCGCATACAATGTGACCTTAAATATGTTGTTATATTCTTACATCTGAAAAACAGTTCTTAATGTGTAGGCATCCCTACTATACATTTGGCCCTAAGACCCAAACAAGGTTGCATTTACTCTCATGTGATAGACAGTCTTTTAAAGTCTTTTTATATTTGTCCTCTTCTCTCCTGTGGTAGAGATCCCTTTAGTTAATACATTTTCTTCTTTTCTATCCTGTGCTCTTCTGTGATAGAGGTTCATTAGATTTTTTTAATCTTCGCTCTCTACTCTCCTGTGGCAGATGATACATAAAAATTAATTTCACGTAATTACCGGCAAGTATACCGGGTCGTATCAAGTAATAAATCTCAATTAGAGTGAGGTCGATCCCATGAGGATTAAAGGATTAAGCAATCAATAGTTAGTTGATTATTCTAGTTAGACGGTTCATATTGGAGTATAAGTAAACAAAAAATGTAAATAGCTAGAAATTAAAAGAAAGCAATAAAGTACAAAGAAAGTAAATGACGTAAAAGTAAAGTGCAAGAAAATAAAGTGCTGGAAAATAAAATGCAAGGAATAGAAAGTACAAGAAAGTAAAGTACAAGAAAGTAAATGATGGAAAGGTAAATACTAGAAGTAAAAATAAAAGAAAAGCATTGGGATCAAGAGATATTGTATTCTCAGGATCAACAATTCTCATCTCCACTTCAATCATGCAATCATTGATCTCTTGGCAAATCATAAGTAATCAAACCCCAATCTCTTAGTGATTTGATTTCTCTTAACATAAACAATTGCCAATCTCTTGATCTAATTGGTCATGAGAAGAGATGAAGTTCAATTTCTGATTCAAAGGCCCACAACTCTCAAGACCTCAATTCATAGTGGTTACATCTCACATACCAACTAAGAGTGTATTGATCAAGAGAATTATGAGATAAGAGCCTCAAACTGAATTCCATGATCCCTTTCTCAAGGCTCACATGTAATTCAAGTAGATCCAATCCCCCTCTCAGTAGTAATTGGATCTACGAAGTACAAAGACTCTCTCTAAAGCAACAATAAAAGAAGAATTGAAGATGAAGAATGAAAATACATCAATTCATTGAATTGCAATAGAGCTCCCTTTCCCAATGGAAAGAGTTAGTAATTCATAACAAAATATTTACAAAATTAAGAAAAAAAAAAGAGAAGAAGATGATGGTGAGAAGAGAAGGTCTGAAGACTCCCCCTTTAGCAGCCTCCTCATTCTATGAAACTAAAACCTATATAAGCTAGCCTAAATTAAAAATTGAAATGAGATTGAAAATAAATTGCAATCAAATGAAAATTAACTATTCTAGATGATTCTTGTGGCCTTGATTGGTTGACAATTGTGGGCTTGCTTGCTTGAAGTATAAGTGGGCTTGGAGTGAAGTTAATTGAGCAAAGGTGAGGCTTCCAGGCTTGCGTAGCGTTTTTGAAGAGAGCGTAGCGCTCGTGCACTCACGCGTACACGTCACCCACGCGTGCGCGTCATCAACGTTTTTGGCTCTTGTCATGCGTACGCGTCACCTACGCGTGCGCGTGACCTTCAGCGTTCGTGTCAAAGGCGTAGCGTTAGTGTCAATGGCACTCTTCTACGCATACGTTTCGTCCATGCGTGCGCGTGCCCTTTCAAAAATATCACTTTCACGCGTATGCGTTACCCATGCGTACGCGTCACCCTTCAAAATCTCACTCTCACGCGTATACGTTACCCACGCGTATGCGTCACCGATGAAATTTTTCCATCATCGCAGGCGCTCTTGGAACAAACGTAGCGCCAAAGGCGCTCTCGTGGTGTCGTGCAACGCTTTTGAGAAAAGCGTAGCGCCAAAGGTGCTTTCCTGATTATGAAGCGTTTTTGGTAAAAGCGTAGCGCCAAAGGCACTTTCCCCTTTTTGTTATCTTCTCTGCTTCACCCTTTAAGCTCCTTTCTTCTTTCATGCTTGTTTTGTGCTTTTTACTTCTTTTTCCACCATTTTCTACAAAATAAATCAAAATCAAAGGGATGAAAGTAATCTATGATTTAAGCACAAAAACACTCAATAATTAAGCATGATTAATTAAATTATGATACGAAAAAGCATAGAAAAACCTAACATGATGCGCAGTCATCACAACACCAAACTTAAACTTAGCTTTTCCTCAAGCAAATAAAGAATCATGCAATAAAGTTTGACAATCCAAGGTGAGAAGAATAGCAACTTAATGTTCATGGTTGGCTAGTTTTCTATGCATGCTATAATCATCACAAAAGAAATTTAAATGATTGATGTTTCTATCTAGCTCACTTTATGAAATCCCTTCTCTATATCCCTTCCTTGAAATAAGCTTTTCCTTTCTGTCTTAGCTTAGCTTCTTGGGTGCTTTGCACCATGAGTTGAAAGCTACGACTCTAACTGCTTTGTTTTCAAGTATTGCCACTTGATACATAAGCACCACAAGGATTTAATTAGAGGACTCTTTTAAGCTTATTTGTTTCTTCTCTTTACTCTCTAATCATTGATGCTTAGAGCCTTGAGCTTTGAGGGAGTGCTTTTGCACTTGAGCCTAGCCTTGACTCTAAGTGTTTTGTTTTCAAGCTTTTTGCTTGATACATAAACACCACAAGTACTTGACAATTGAATTGTCATTGGTACTCAGAGCCTTCAGCTTTCTCATTCTTTCCCTTTTTCTTTTCTTGCCTTAATTGCATTTGCTTTTTCAAGGTTTTCATGATTCCAAAAATTTCATAAAATGTCCTAGATAAAAACTTCAATTAAACAAAATTCAAATGCAATTGAGCAACCAATTAATCATGCTAGCCGCCCAATACTTATATGCTCATGCTAGCTTCTTCTTTAATTACTGATGCGTGAGCATCTTTCCTATCTTTTCCTAGTGAATTTGCATCTAATTTGTTGAGTTTAGTAAAGAATTAATTATCTTTTAGCCAATATAGATGCTACTTCGAGTCTTTTGCAATTTTGTTTATTTTAGGTAGCATTCGGCTGGATTTGATGGAGTTTATACAGTACAAGAACCAAAGGAGATGGCAGCGAGTAGCGACGCGTACGCGTGATTGACGCGTGCGCGTGACACGCGAAGAAGACCATCGACGCGTACGCGTGACTGACGCGTACGCGTGACATGCGCCACGTGCAGAAAAACGCTGGGAGCGATTTTTGGGCTGTTTTGACTCAGTTTTTAGCCCAGAAAACACATATTAGAAGCTGCAGAATGGACAAAACGAGTGGTCCCCACCCATCAACTGAAGACTTGTTAATTAATTCTAATTTAAATTAAAATATTATTTTTAGAAAAAAATATTATTTTAGTTTTAGATAATAGATTTTAAATTAATTAGGATTTGATATAAAAGGAAAAAGAAACTTCTCTTTTAGGAATCCCATTGGAGACTACCAAAAATACATTTTATCAGAATCCTTATTTTCTTCTCTGAACCATGAGCAACTAAACCTCCATTGTTAAGGTTAGAGCTCTATCTATTTGTAATGGATTAATTTTATTGCTTTTTCTATTTTAATTCATGTATGGATTTATAATTTAAGAATTATTTTCGCTCTTTATCTTATGAATTTGGGTGGAACGGAAGTATGACCCTTTTTCTATTTGAATTCTTGTATAACTTGAAAAAGCTCTTTACTTGAACAACAGCTTGAAAACACATTCTCCTAAATTTTAATTAGCTGGATTTAACGGGATACGTGACATATAATCCTTTTATTTTTTGGTAATTAGAGTTTTTGTGGCATATAAACTGGAATTTGATCATCACCCTCTAATTGGAATCAATTGACCAAGGAATTGGCAGTTGATGAAAACTAGAGGAGACTAGAAATGTCTAAGGAATTAGGATCTAGTCACATATAGTTTGCAATAAATTAAATCCTACATGATTAAAATAGTTAGTAAGAAAAGTTAATCCGGAAAAATAGATAACTCTGAAACCTTAACTGCTTTCTCCATATTTAATTCCCAACTTATCTACTTTACTATTTTAATTTCTACACGATTGTTTAATGCTCTTTGAACACCCAAACACTATTTTCTGTTTGCCTAACTAAGTAAATCAATTAACCATTGTTGCTTAGTCCTTCAATCCTCGTGGGATCGACCCTCACTCACCTGAGGTATTACTTGGTACGACCCGGTGCACTTGCCGGTTAGTTTGTGGTTTGAAATACCGCACCAAGTTTTTGGCGCCGTTGCCGGGGATTGATAGTGATTAACAACTATCAGTTGTTTGATTGTTTAGATTAGGCATTTTAGTTTTAATTTTTCTTTAAATTTTGCTTCTTATTTTTGAAATTTTTTTAGCACTAATATTTTTCCTTAATTTCTGAAATTAAGTTTGGTGTCACCTAGTTAATTTTATTTTAATTGTCTTGTTTATTTTTCCTGTTAATTTTCGAAAATTTCTGTTTAATTTTAGTTATTATTTTCAAAATTTATTTATTTATTTTATTTAGCATTTTTATTTTATTATTTTACACAGGATACCTCACTGGGACTTCTCTGTACTCTGACGTAGAGATTCTCACATTTTCTTGTTTTCTGTTTGTTTATGCACAGGAACAGAGACAAGGAACCTCTGTTAGACTTTGATCCAGAACCTCAAAGGACTTGTAGGCGACATTTACAACAAACAAGACTTTGCAAGCCTGCAGAATCCACTATGGATCACAATAATGCTGTTAATGTCAATGTGGCAAATCCGAATGGGAATAAAGAACAAAGGAGAGTGCTTGGCTCTTACTTTGCTCCTACTGCAGATCTTTATGGTAAAAGCATTGTGGTGCCTCCTATAACTGCGAACAACTTTGAGTTGAAGCCACAATTGGTCACCCTAGTACAACAAAACTGCCAGTATCATGGTCTTCCCCACGAAGACCAAAATCAATTTATTTATAATTTTCTGCAGATTTGTGATACTGTGAAGACAAATGGAGTGAACCCAGAGGTATACAAACTCATGCTCTTCCCGTTTTCTCTGAGGGATGGAGCAAAGCTATGGCTAGATTCCCAACCCAAGGAAAGTTTGAATACTTGGGACAAGGTTGTTACTGAGTTTTTTACTAAATTTTTCCCACCAAAGAAGCTGACTAAGCTTAGGGTGGAGGTTCAGACCTTCAGGCAGAGGGATGGTGAAACTCTTTATGAAGCTTGGGAGAGGTACAAGCTACTGATTAGGCAATGCCCTCCGGACATGTTCTCTAAATGGACCCAACTAGACATCTTTTATGAAGGCTTGGGTGAAATGTCCAAGACGTGCTTAGATAATTCTGTAGGTGGTTCATTGCACAAGAAGAAGACACCGGGGGAGACTATTGAGATGATTGAATTGGTTGCTAGTAACCAATATCTATACTCATCTAACAGGAATCCTGTGAATTCTGAGGCTCCTCAGAAGAAGGGTGTTATGGAAGTAGAAGCTCTTAATGCTCTTCTTGCTTAGAATAAGCTCATGTCTCAGCAAATAAGTTTACTTAATCAACAGATGGGTGGAATGCAAGTCTCAGCTATCAACACCCAAAACTCACCTCAAGAGGTCCCTTATGACATGACAGGTAATTTTGTACAAAATGATAATTATGATTATGCTCAATCCTCTGCTGAACAGGTCAATTACATGGGGAGTGCTCCTAGAAATCCCAACAATGATCCATATTCTAAGACATACAATCAGGGATGGAGGAATCACCCAAATTTTGGATGGAGGGACCAGCCTCAGAGACCTCAGAATTTTAACAATAATTCTCAGGGCGGCTTTCAGCAGAACAATCACAATAACCGCCAATTTCAATCTCAGCAGCAACAACCACTTCAGCAGGCAAACTCTAAGTCCCAAGAAGATTCTAATTGGGAGATGATGAGGAGTTTTATGCAGGAAACCAGAGCCTCCATTAGAAACTTAGAAGTGCAAATGGGCCAACTAAGCAAGCAAATACCTGAGAGGTCTGCAAGTACATTTCCAGGTGATACAGTGGTGAACCCAAGAGAAGATTGCAAGGCCATTTAATTGAGAAGTGGTAAAATAGCTGGCTCTGAGACAAGGGCCAATGAAGAGCTAGTTGAGAAGAAAGTTCCAGAGGAGAAGAAGGAAGAAGTGGAGCACGCCCCTCCAAAGCGTGCAGACAACCCGTTCTCTGACTCTCTTGACAAGTATCCTACATTGCCAAAGGCTCCTGAATACAAGCCAAAAATGTCATATCCTCAGTGGCTTTAGAAGGCGTCCAAAGAAAAGCAATTCTCTAAACTTTTAGACGTCTTCAAGAAGCTACAGATCAACATTCCTTTTGCAGAGGCTCTAGAGCAAATGCCTCTTTATGCTAAATTTATGAAAGAATTGTTGACTAACAAAAGGAATTGGAAGGAGCAAGAAACTGTGGTGTTAACCAAGGAATGCAGTGCTATTATTCAACATAAAATTCCTGAGAAAATGCAAGATCCAAGGAGCTTTGTGATTCCTTGCACCATTGGAGATGTCACCATTCAGAGAGCTCTATGTGATCTTGGAGCTAGCATCAATCTCATGCCACTTTCAGTGATGAAAAAGCTTCAAATTGAGGAGGTAAAACCCACTCGTATTTCTCTTCAACTTACTGATCTTTCTATTAAATTACCTGTGGGTGTTGTTGAGGATTTACTTGTGAAAGTAAGACCCTTTATTTTTCCTGCTGATTTTGTTATATTAAACATGGAAGAGGATGTAAAATCTTCTATTATTCTTGGTAGAACCTTTTTAGCTATAGGTAGAGCTCTGATTGATGTGCAAAAGGGTGAATTAACCCTGAGGGTTAATGAAGAACAGGTGGTCCTTAATGTTTTTGAAGCTCTCAAGCATCCAAATGATTCTGAAGGGTGTATGAGAATTGATGTTGTTGAACCACTTGTTCAAGAAGTACTGGAAGCTGAAGTACTTGATGACATTCTGGATCCTGTTTCTGAGTATGAATTAGTTAAAGTTGATGATTCACCACCCCAAAAGGCACTAGTTCACACGCCTAAGACAGAGGAGGAAGCCCCCAAGCTTGAGCTCAAACCTTTATCTCCTTCTCTGAAATATGTGTTCTTGGGTGAAAAGGATTCATATCCAATGATTATTAGCTCTTCCCTGAAGCCTGAAGAGGAAGATGTGCTTATTTCAGTGCTCAGGAGCCATAAATCAGCTCTTGGGTGGACCATTAGTGACTTGAAGGAGATTATTCCAACCAAGTGCATGCACAAGATCCTCCTTGAAGATGATGCTAAACCAGTTGTGCAACCACAAAGGAGACTCAATCCAACTATGAAAGAGGTGGTCCAAAAAGAGGTAATAAAACTATGGAAAGCAGGTATTATTTACCCTATTTCTGACAGTCCTTTGGTAAGTCCTGTGCAGGTAGTTCCCAAGAAAGGAGGGATGACAGTGATCAAGAATGAAGAGAATGAGCTTATTCCTACAAGAACAATCAAAGGATGGAGAATGTATATAGACTACAGGAGGCTCAACACTGCTACAAGGAAGGATCACTTCCCCCTGCCTTTCATTGATCAGATGCTTGAGAGGTTAGCTGGTCATGCATTTTATTGCTTTCTAGATGGCTATTCTGGATATAACCAAATTGCAGTGGATCCTCAAGATCAAGAGAAGACAGCATTCACATGCCCATTTGAAGTATTTGCCTACAAAAGAATGCCTTTTGGACTTTGCAATGCTCCAGCAACTTTTCAGAGGTGTATGCGTTCAATTTTTTCTGATATGGTTGAAAAGTTTATTGAGGTATTTATGGATGACTTTTCTGTCTTTGGTAATTCTTTTGAATCCTGCCTTAAGCATTTATCTCTTGTCTTGAAATGGTGTCAAGAATCAAACCTTGTTTTAAATTGGGAAAAATGTCATTTTATGGTTACAGATAGGGGTGTTCATGGTTCAGTTTTTTCATAAACTGAACTGAAACTGCACTAAACCATTTTAAATGGTTTAGAAACTGAACCAAACTACTTTGTCAAATAAGAAACTGGTTTTAAACCAGTTTACAATACAGTGCACCAGTTTAAACTAGTTCATAAAAATAAAACTAGTTTTAATTGAAAAACTCAGTTTAAACTAGTTTATAGGTTAAAACTAGTTTTAACTTTTAACATATATAAAATTAGTTTTTACATTTTCTCTCTCCCCCCTCTCTCTTCTTCTCTCCCTCTCTCTCCCCCCTCTCTCTCTCCCTCTCCCTCTTTCTCTCCCTCTCTCTCTCCTTCTGTTCTCCCTCTCTCTCTCTTTTTCTTTCTTTCTTCCTCCCCTGCCCTTCTTTCTCCCCCTCCCATTTCTTTCTCTCTCCCTTTTCTCCCTCTCTCTCTCTCATTCTCTCTCTCCCCTATCCCTATCCCTCTTCCTCTCTCTCTCTCTCTCTCTCTCTATCCCTCTTCTCCTTTCCTCTCCCCTACTCTCTCTCTTTCTCTTTCTCTCTCTCTCTCTCGCTCCCTCTCTCTCTTAACATATATAAAATTAGATTTTACATTCTTTCTTCCCCTCTCTCTCCCTCCCTCTCTCTTTCCTTCTCTCCCCTTCTCTCCCTCCTCTCTATCTCTCTCTCTTCCTCGCTCTCCCTCTCTCTCTCTCTCTCCCTCTCTCTCTCCCTCTTCCTCTCTTTCTCCTTTCTCTCTCCCTCCTTCTCTCCTTTTCTCTCTCTCTCCTTCCCCTCTCACTCTTCCTCTTCTCTCTCTCTCTCCCTCTCTTTCTTCC
>NC_029786.2:69417328-69430994 GCF_000816755.2 Arachis ipaensis
CTTTCTCTCACTCTCCCCTATCCCTCTTTCTCTGTATCTCTCTCTCTCCCTCTCTTTCCTTCCCTCTTCCCCTCCTCTCTCTCTCTCTCTCTCTCTTTCTCTCTCTCTTTCTCTCCCTCTCTGTCTCTCTCACTTTCTCTCCATCTCTCTCTTCCTCTCTCTCTTGCACTCTTTCTCCCCCTCCCTTATCTCTCTTTCTCTATGTCATCCTCCTCCTCTCTCTCTTTTTTCTATCTCTCATTCTCTTCTATTTTTTTCTCTTTTCTCTCTTCCTCATTCTCTCTCTTATTTTGGAGAAAAGAGGAGAAGAGAGAAAGAAGAGGGATATAGAGTGAGAGAATATTGAGAGAGAAAGAGAAAAGAGAAAAAAGAAGGGAAGAAAGAGGAGAAAGAGAGAGAAGAGGGTGAAGAAAGAGAGAGAAAAGGAGATAGAAAGAAGGGAACGGGGAGAGAGAAAGAAAGAAAAGGAAAAAAAGGGAGAGAGAGAGAGAGAAAGAGGAAGAGAGAAGGGAGGGAGAGAGAGAGAGAGAGAGGAGGGAGAGGAGGGAGAGAAAAAAAAGGGGAGAGAGAGGAAAAAGAGGGAGAGAGAGAGAGAGAGAGAGAGAGAGAGGGAGAAGGGGGAAGGGGGAGGGAGAGAGAGAGAGAGGGGAAGGGAGGGAGAGGGGAGAAAAAGGAAAGAGAGAGAGAGAGAGGGGTATACCGTTGGGAAATGAGAGCCTTGAGTGATCTGGAAACAGAACGTTCGGAGAGAGAGAGAGAAGAGGGAGAGAGAGAGGGGGGAGAGAAGGAAGAAAGGGGAAAGAGAGAGAGATGGGAGAGAGGGTAGAGATAGAGGGGGGAGAAAGAGGAGAGAGAGAGGAAGGGGAGATAGAAAGTGAAGGGAGAGAGAGAAAGAGTACGTAAAAACTAATTTTAGAGTTTAAATAAAACCAGTTTTAATTTGGTTTAAAACTAAACTGAACCATAAAAACTGATTTTTAATAAACTGGTTTTCATAAAAACTATAGTTTCAGTTCAGTTTTTTATTTAAAAAAACTGGTTTATTTAAAACAGTTTTAGTTCAGTTTCAATTCAGTTCAGTGAAACCAGTTTTTTTGCACACTCTTAGTTACAGAAGGTATTGTTCTTGGATACCGGATTTCAAGTAAGGAAATTGAAGTTGATAGAGCAAAGGTGGAGGTAATTGAAAAATTACCACCACCAACTAATGTTAAGGCAGTCAGGAGTTTCTTGGGTCATGTAGGATTTTATAGAAGATTTATAAAGGATTTCTCTAAAATTGCTAAACCTTTAAGCAACATGTTGGTTACTGATGTTCCTTTTGTCTTTGATTCTGATTGTCTGCATGCTTTTGAAACTCTGAAAGCAAACTTTACCTCTGCTCCCATTATAGCTCCCCCTGACTGGGATTTACCATTTGAATTGATGTATGATGCCAGTGACTTTGCTATAGGAGCTGTTTTAGGACAGAGGCATAGTAAGCTTGTACATGTCATTTACTATGCCAATCGTGTGCTAAATGATGCCCAAAAGAATTACACAACTACAGAAAAGGAATTATTAGCTGTTGTGTATGCTGTTGATAAGTTTAGGTCCTACTTACTTGGTTCTAAGGTTATTGTTTATACTGATCATGCTGCTTTGAAGTACCTTCTAACCAAATAGGATTCTAAACCAAGATTAATCAGATGGGTGTTGCTGCTTCAGGAGTTTGATATTGAGATAAAAGACAGGAAAGGGTCAGAAAATCAAGTAGCTGACCATCTCTCCAAAATTGAGCCTGAAGCAGGAGTACAACCACCCACAGCTTTGACTGAGACGTTTCCGGATGAGCAATTATTTCTCATTTAGCAGGCTCCATGGTTTGCAGACATTGCAAAATTATAAGGCCATGACTTTTATTCCAAAGGAGTACAGTAGGCAACAAGTAAAGAAGCTATTAACTAATGCCAAGTACTACATTTGGGAGGAACCATACCTCTTTAAAAGGTGTTTAGATGGCATCATCCGAAGATGTGTCCTAGATGAAGAAACACAACAGATTCTTTGGCACTGTCATGGTTCTAATTATGGAGGCCACTTTGGTGGTGAAAGGACAGCTATAAAGGTCCTTCAGAGCGGGTTTTACTAGCCGACTCTCTTTAGAGATTCAAGAGAATTCGTGAAGCACTGTGATAGATGTGCAAAGGCCACAAATCTCCCTGCCAACTATGAGATGCCACAGCAGGGGATTCTTGAGGTTGAGTTATTTGATGTGTGGGGTATTGATTTCATGGGACCTTTCCCACCCTCACATTCAAACAACTATATTCTAGTGGCGGTTGACTATGTGTCCAAGTGGGTGGAAGCTGTGGCTCTACCCACCAATGATGCCAAGGTGGTAATGAGCTTTCTTCAGAGATATATCTGTAGCCGGTTTGGTGTCCCAAGGACACTCATTAGTGATGGAGGAAGTCACTTCTGTAATAAACAGCTGGACTCTCTTCTGCATAGATATGGAGTCCGTCATAAAGTGACAACTCCCTATCACCCTCAGACAAGTGGACAGGTTGAAGTTTCCAATAGGGAACTTAAGAGGATTCTAGAGAAGACCGTCAGTGTTTCAAGAAAGGACTTGTCAAGGAAGCTTGATGATGCTCTCTGGGCATACCGAACAGCGTACAAGACTCCCATTGGCATGTCCCTGTATCAGTTGGTCTATGGCAAAGCCTGTCACTTGCCAGTTGAGCTGGAGCACAAAGCTTACTAGGCAATCAGGTATCTGAATCTTAATTCAGAAGCTGCAGGAATTAAGTGAATGCTTCAGTTGAATGAGCTTGATGAATTCAGATATTCAGCCTATAAGAATGCCAAGCTCTATAAGGAGAGAACCAAGCTACTGCATGACAAAAAGATTACCATCAGAGTCTTTGAGCCAGGACAGAGAGTGCTTCTATATAATTCAAGGCTCAAATTCTTTCCCGGAAAGCTGAAATCCCGGTGGTCGGGACCGTTTGTGGTTACCAGAGCTTCACCATATGGTCATGTGGAAATACAGGAAGAGAATTCTGATAGAAAATTTACAGTGAATGGCCAGAGGCTGAAGCACTATCTTGGAGGCGAGATTGATCGCCAGAGGTCCACTCATCTGCTGAACTAGCAGAACTGACCGTCAAGCTAATGACGTTAAAGAAGCGCTTGTCGGGAGGCAACCCGATAAATTCGTATCCTTAGCTATTTTTCGTAATAGTAGTTTTCTTCCTTATTTGATTTTTACTAAGTTTTTCCTATTTTTCAGATCATGCAGCTATCTTAGAATAGGAGCCGGACACAAAAAAAAAAAAAAAAGAGCACCCGACGCGTACGCGTCATATGGGTGTGCGTGAAAAATAAAAATGAACAGAGAGTTGTGCGGGAGTGGCTTAGGAATGATGCCTTTCGCACAAACAAACCCACGCGTACACGTCCCTGACGCGTGCGCGTCATTCGTGATTTTAGCACTCCACGCGTACGCGTCATCGACGTGTACGCGTGACCTTAAAAATCGACGTAAATAAGTGTTTGGGCAGAGAGTTGTGCTGGCTCAGGGCTGGAAGTGTGCTAGAAGCACAAAACTTGTCCACGCATGCGCGTCATCTACACAAATGGCCATCCACGCGTGCGCGTGCATGACGCGCATGCGTCGCATGAAATTATTGGTTCCCAAGCCACGCGAACAGAGAGTTGTGCGTGCGCGCGGCTGGCTTCGCGTGAATCACACAAATCATGGGCACGCGGACGCGTGCCTAACGCTCACGCGTCATTAAGGAAACTTCGCAACCCACGTGTATACGTGCCGTACGCGTACGCATCGCCTTCGCCGCACAACTACACCAGTTCGCCGCCCAGTTTTAATTTTCTTTCTCTCTCTCCCAATCCTAATTCTCTCTTGTTCTTTTATCTTTTTATTCTTCTTTCATCATATTAGTTGTTTCTTTCTATTTTTAGTTCTTCTTTGCTTGAGGACAAGCAAACCTTTAAGTTTGGTGTTGACGCTTCGCTTAGAAGTTTTCTGTTTATTCTTATGGCACCAAAGGGAGGCGAATCATCTTCACAGGAGGAGCACAACCTGAAGAATAAAACGACCGCTATGATAACTAAGGTGGTTGAGTTCCTTTCATTCTATATTCCTTCCCGTTTTTACTATATTATGTTTCAATTTTCTGCTATTTTGCTTTGTTTGTTGCATGATCCTTTATTAGTTAGAATCCTAGGTCTGGTTTAGTTTTCTCTTAATTAATTTAATTCCGAAAAGATGTCTCATGTATTATTCACTGAGCTTGAATTCAAATCAAAAATGCAGAAGTGATGTATTTCATGAGAAAGTGAGTTTATATTGAAGAATAGTCTTATTTACTTAGATGTGGTGGTACTTTCTGTGATTCTGAATGCATGACATGAACAGTGCATATTTAAATTTGAATCAAAGAATGTTGATGTACAAGGAACGAGAATTTAGAGAATTATTATGATTTCTCTGAAATTAATGAAAGTTTAATCCTTGAAGTAAAAGAAACAGCAAAAAAAAATAAAAGCAAGGTCCAAGGCTCTGAGCATCAATGACTAGAGAGGTCAGACATGATTAAAAGCTCAAAGAGTTGTTTCCCTAGTCACATGCTTGTGGTGTTTCTGTGTCAAGTAATCCTTGAGACAAAACATTTAGAGTCGAGATCAATTGCAGAGTACGCCAAAGGCTTTGAGCACCACTGTCTTGGAGTAACTGAAAAAAAAATTTAATACTAATAAAAATAATAATATTTAGAATGCAAAGAGAGTTCCCCAGTTAAGTGCTTGTGGTGTTTCTGTATCAAGTAAAGCTTGAGACAAAACATTTAAAGTCACGGCTAGGCTCAAGGTACAAAGCACCAGAAAAAAATTGCTGTGTTCAAGGATTAAATTGAGTTACAAAAGATCAGAGAATTCATAATATTATCCGGATTCTAATTCCGAATGACAGTGACATCCTTCTGATTCAAAGGAGAGTGAGATGCCAAAACTGTTTAGCATTGCGGTTGTAAACCCCACTATAAGAAGAGACATGAGCTTAATCGAACTCTCATTCTCATGCAAATTCACATCCTAAGCCTATATTAGTTATGGTTGCTTGAGGACAAGCAACAATTCAAGTTTGGTGTTGTGATGCGTGAGCATCTTTTCTATCTTTTCCTAGTGAATTTGCATCTAATTTGTTGAGTTTAATAAAGAATTAATTATCTTTTAGCCAATATGGATGCTACTTCGAGTCTTTTGTAATTTTGTTTATTTTAGGTAGCATTCGGCTGGATTTGATGGAGTTTCTGCAGCACAAGAACCAAAGGAGATGGCAGCGAGGAGCAACGCGTACGCGTGACTGACGCGTGCGCGTGACTGACGCGTATGCGTGATTTGAAGATTTGCTCAGCGACGCGCACGCGTGATTGACACGTGCGCGTGACACGCGAAGAAGACCATCGACGCGTACGCGTGACTGACGCGTACGCATGACATGCGCCACGTGCAGAAAACATAGAAAAACGCTACGGGCTATTTTGACTCAGTTTTCAGCCCAGAAAACACATATTAGAAGCTGCTGAATGGACAAAATGAGTGGTCCCCACCCATCAACTGAAGACTTGTTAATTAATTCTAATTTAAATTCAAATATTATTTTTAGGAAAAGATATTATTTTAGTTTTAGATAATAGATTTTAAATTAATTAGGATTTGATATAAAAGGAAAAAGAAACTTCTCTTTTAGGAATCCCATTGGAGACTACCAAAAATACATTTTATCAGAATCCTTATTTTCTTCTCTAAACCATGAGCAACTAAACCTCCATTGTTAAGGTTAGAGCTCTATCTATTTGTAATGGATTGATTTTATTGCTTTTTCTATTTTAATTCATGTATGGATTTATAATTTAAGAATTATTTTTGCTCTTTATCTTATGAATTTGGGTGGAATGGAAGTATAACCCTTTTTCTATTTGAGTTCTTGTATAACTTGGAAAAGCTCTTTACTTGAACAACAGCTTGAAAATATATTCTCCTAAATTTTAATTAGCTGGATTTAACGGGATACGTGACATATAATCCTTTTATTTTTGGGTAATTAGAGTTTTTGTGGCATATAAACTGGAATTTGATCATCACCTTCTAATTGGAATCAATTAACCAAGGAATTGGCAGTTGATGAAAACTAGAGGAGACTAGAAAGGTCTAAGGAATTAGGGTCTAGTCACATATAGTTTGCAATAAATTAAATCCTACATGATTAAAATAGTTAGTAAGAAAAGTTAATCCGGAAAAATAGATAACTCTGAAACCTTAATTGCTTTCTCCATATTTTATTCCCAACTTATCTACTTTACTATTTTAATTTCTGCATGATTATTTAATGCTCTTTGAACACACAAACACTATTTTCTGTTTGCCTAACTAAGTAAATCAATTAACCATTGTTGCTTAGTCCTTCAATCCTCGTGGGATCGACCCTCACTCACCTTAGGTATTACTTGGTACGACCCGGTGCACTTGCCGGTTAGTTTGTGGTTAGAAATACCGCACCAATTACCTTCTTTGTTTATGATCATGATACTCAATTACTTGACTCCCAAAAATTCAAGATGGTAGTCATAATGTCATAGCAACATGTTACAATTCAAGAAAATCAAGCTATGCTTATTCACAACACACATGCATATGAAAATAAGAGACATTCATGCAATTTAAAGTACTGGAAACAAATAAGAGGAAAAGGAACTTTACCACCTTGTAGTTCATCTTCATTGTTGTTGTCACTTTCCTCCTATTCTTCCCCTTGCCACACCAAACTTAGAATGATTGCTTGTCCTCAAGCAACAAACAAAACAGTGGTGATGGGGTTCATGATGGGTCATGAGTGCCTTACACAATAAAATGTGAGTGATGCATGTGCTTAAGCAAGAAAAATTAAGGATACAATAAAGTCACAAGAAGTAAAAACAGAGACAATGTGATTGCATTAATAAGTGGTGTGCATGGTACATAGCTTGAAAAATAAGTGGCAACACCAAATTTAGTGTGACACTTCCATTTTAGAATGAAGCAAGTACCCAGTGAAAGATGAGAATCAAATTGTTGCATTGCAACACCAAACTTAGAATGCAATCATATGCCAAGTTATTTGAAAGTAAAGTAAGCAAAGAAATAAATTGTTACCTACGGTTCGGTTGCCTCCTGGTGCACGAAATTACAATCACACTTTTGTAACTCCACACAACTAACCAGCAAGTGCACTGGGTCGTCCAAGTAATACCTTACGTGAGTAAGGGTCGATCCCACGGAGATTGTCGGCTTGAAGCAAGCTATGGTTATCTTGTAACTCTTAGTCAGGATATCAGTAATTCTCATATTTAATTGTAAAAAGTAAAAGAACATGAAATGAATACTTGTTATGCCGTAACGAAGAACAAGTTGAGGCTTTGGAGATGCTTTGTCTTCTGAACCTCTGCTTTCCTACTGTCTTCTTCTTCATGCAGCATCTGCAGTCCTTTTTCAGCCTCTGAATCAGATTTTTGCTCAGGTCTCTCAATTTCAGCCATAAAATACCTGAAATCACAGAAAAACACACAAACTCATAGTAAAGCCCAGAAAAGTGATTTTTATTTAAAAACTAATAAAAACATAATAAAAACTAACTAAAATGTACTAAAAACATACTAAAAATAATGCCAAAAAGCGTATAAATTATCCGCTCATCACAACACCAAACTTAAATTGTTGCTTGTCCCCAAGCAATTAAAAATCAAATAGGATAAAAAGAAGAGAATATACAATGAATTCCAAAAACATCTATGAAGATCAGTATTAATTAGATGAGCGGGGCTTTTAGCTTTTTGCTTCTGAACAGTTTTGGCATCTCACTTTATCCCTTGAAGTTCAGAATGATTGGCATCTATAGGAACTCATAATCCAGATAGTGTTATTGATTCTCCTAGTTAAGTATGTTGATTCTTGAACACAGCTACTTTATGAGTATTGGCCGTGGCCCTAAGCACTTTGTTTTCCAGTATTACCACCGGATACATAAATGCCACAGACACATAACTGGGTGAACCTTTTTAGATTGTGACTCAGCTTTGCTAGAGTCCCCAATTAGAGGTGTCCAGGATTCTTAAGCACACTCTTCTTTTTGCTTTGGACCTCGACTTTAACCGCTCAGTCTCAAGTTTTCACTTGACACCTTCACGCCACAAGCACATGGTTAGGGACAGCTTGGTTTAGCCGCTTAGGCCAGGATTTTATTCCTGTGGGCCCTCCTATCCACTGATGCTCAAAGCCTTGGATCCTTTTTATCACCCTTGCCTTTTGGTTTAAAGGGGTATTGGCTTTTTCTGCTTGCTTTTCTCTCTCTCTTTTTTTTTATTTTTTTTTTGCAAGCCTTCTATTTACTGCTTTTTCTTGCTTCAAGAATCAATTTTATGATTTTTCAGATCATCAAATAACATTTCTCCTTTTTCTTTCATTCTTTAGAGCCAACATATTTAACACTCATAAACATCAAATTCAAAAGATATATGCACTGTTCAAGCATTCATTCAGAATCAGCAGCTTGCAGAGCATGTAGTTTTGATTTTGCTGTTCTTTCTTAAGTTGTTCCATAGCTTCCTGCAGCTTGGTAACAGATGCTTCTAAGCGGGTCCAGTAGTCAATTTCAGGAATTTTTGGGATGAACTCCTGTGCCCTCTTTTTGATGGAGTTGTCTTGCACTTGTCCTTCCATTGACTTCTTGGTGATTGGGTGTTCAATTGGGATGAATTCATCTACTCCCATCCTCACCCCAGCATCTTTACATAGCAGAGAAATTAAGCTTGGGTAGGCCAGTTTGGCTTCAGTAGAGTTCTTGTTTGCAATTGTGTAAATCTCACAAGAAATCAGATGATGAATCTCCACTTCTTTTCCAAGCATAATACAATGAATCATCACTGCTCTTTTGACAGTGACCTCAGAGCGGTTGCTAGTAGGCAATATAGAACGCCCAATGAAGTCCAGCCAGCCTCTTGCAACTGGTTTGAGATCTTCTCTCTTGAGTTGGTTTGGGACACCTTTGGAATTGGTTATCCACTTAGTTCCAGGGAGGCATATGTCCTCTAGAACTTGATCCAACCCCTTATCTACTCTCACCATTCTCCTATTAAAGGATTCAGGATCATCTTGTAGTTGAGGTAGTTTGAAGACCTCTCTTATTTTATCTAGATGGAAGTAAATAATTCTTCCTCTGACCATGGTTCTGTAGGTATAAAAGGCGGTTCTAGTCATTCTCTGCTTATCTGTCAGCCACAGATTTGAGTAGAATTCCTGAACCATGTTTCTTCCAACCTTTGTCTCAGGATTGGCTAGAATCTCCCATCCTCTGTTTCGAATTTGCTCTTGGATCTCCGGATATTCATCTTCTTTCAGATTGAATTTAACTTCCGGGATCACTGACCTCAGACCCATTATTTTGTAGTAATGGTCTGCATGTTCCTTGGTTAGGAATCTCTCTTGATTCCAAAGACTCTTTGGAGTATTCTCTTTCTTGTCTCTTGATTTGGTTTGTTTTCCCTTAGGTGCCATGATCTTGATGAGTCTTAGCTCAGTGATCACGAAAAAGTACACCAAACTTAGAGGACTGCTTGCCCTCAAGCAAAAGAATGGAAAGGGGAGAGAGAGGAGAAGGTGTAAATTCGAATGGTGTAGAGGAGGGGATGGCCGAAACTATTTTTATAGGAGGAGGGGATGGCTATCGAAAAATTTGAGAGAAATATGAAAAGACATGGAAAGAATTTGAGAAGATATTTGAGTTTTTGAAGAAGATTTGGAAAGGAATTGAAAAAAAATTTGAAAAATAATTTAGAAAATTATTGAATGATGAAAATTGAGGGTGAATGATGAAAGTTTGAAACATATTTATGCAGAAAATTATGAGTCAAAATATGAAAATTTGAAAAAATTTGAAGTTGGAAACAAAATCTCCTCCCCTGCCTTTCTGGCGTTAAACGCCCAGAATGGTATCCATTCTGGCGTTTAACGCCCAGTTGTTGGCCATTATGGGCGTTTAACGCCCAGCCAGGTACCCTGGCTGGCGTTAAATGCCAGAAACTCCTTTATCACTGGGCATTTTTCTGAATGCCCAGGATGCTGTAATTCTGGCGTTAAACGCCCAGAATGGTACCCATTCTGGCGTTTAACGCCCAAAATGCCCCTTACTGGCATTTTCTTGCCAGCAAGCTCCTTTTCTCTGCTTTTTGCACTGAATCCTTCTGTAACTCTGTGAATTCCTTCAATTTTGATGATTAACCTTTGAAGAAAAATATATATCAAACTTCTACAAGTATTAATTGAAACCAATAACTTGCTAATGGCTGGGGTGCCTCCCAGCAAGCGCTTCTTTATTGTCTTTAGCTGGACCTTTACTGAGCTTCATTCAAGCCTCAATTTTGAGCATTTTTTCTCACCAGCTAACTTAGCATCCATGTTTAGGAATCTGGTTGCCCAGTAGGCTTTATGTTCCAGTTCCACGGGCAGATGACAAGCCTTGCCATACACAAGCTGGTATGGAGAGGTTCCTATAGGAGTCTTGAATGTTGTTCTCTATGCCCACAGAGCATCATCCAAGCTCTTTGCCCAATCCTTTCTACGGGCAATTACGGTCCGTTCCAGGATTCTCTTTAGTTCTCTATTAGAGACTTCAGCCTGCCCATTTGTCTGTGGATGATACGGAGTTGCTACTTTGTGGCTAATTCCATATCGAACCATAGGAGAGTAAAGCTGTTTATTACAGAAATGGGTTCTCCATCACTGATTAGTACTCTGGGAACACCAAATCTGCTGAAAATATGTTTCTGGAGGAACTTCAACACAATCTTGGTATCATTAGTGGGTGTGGCAATTGCTTCCACCCATTTAGATACGTAGTCTACTACCACCAGAATATAAGTGTTTGAGTATGATGGTGGAAAAGGACCCATGAAGTCAATACCCCATACATCAAACAACTCAATCTATAAGATCCCTTGTTGAGGCATGGCATAACCATGAGGCAAGTTACCAGCTCTTTGGCAACTGTCACAGTTACGCACAAACTCTCGGGCATCTCTATAGAGAGTAGGCCAATAGAAGCCACGTTGGAGAACTTTAGTGGCTGTTCGCTCACTTCTGAAATGTCCTCCATACTGTGAACCATGGCAATGCCACAGGATCTTCTGTGCCTCCTCTCTAGGGACGCATCTGCGGATCATTCCGTCAGCGCATCTCTTAAAGAGATATGGTTCATCCCATAAGTAGTACTTTGCATCAGAAATCAGTTTTTTCTTTTGCATCCTACTGTACTCCTGGGGTATGAACCTCACAGCTTTATAATTTGCAATGTCTGTAAACCATGGTGCCTCCTGAATGGCAAAGAGTTGCTCATCCGGAAAGGTCTCAGAGATCTCAGTGGAAGGGAGGGACGCCCCTGCCACTGGTTCTAACCGGGACAGGTGATCAGCTACCTGGTTCTCTGTCCCTTTTCTGTCTCTTATTTCTATATCAAACTCTTGCAGAAACAACACCCATCTTATGAGCCTGGGTTTTGAATCCTGATTTGTGAGTAGATATTTAAGAGCAGCATGGTCAGTGTACACAATCACTTTTGATCCTACTAAATAGGATCTAAACTTGTCAATGGCATAAACCACTGCAAGCAGCTCTTTTTCTGTGGTTGTGTAATTCTTCTGTGCGTCATTTAGAATACGACTGGCATAGTAAATGACGTGCAGAAGCTTGTTATGCCTTTGTCCCAACACTGCACCAATGGCATGGTCACTGGCATCACACATTAATTCGAATGGTAATGTCCAGTCAGGTGCAGAGATGACTGGTGCTGTGACCAGCTTGGCTTTCAGGGTTTCAAATGCCTGCAGACACTCTGTGTCAAACACAAATGGCGTGTCAGCAGCTAGCAGGTTGCTCAGAGGTTTTGCAATTTTTGAAAAATCCTTTATGAACCTCCTATAGAATCCTGCATGCCCCAGAAAGCTTCTGATTGCCTTTACATTGGCAGGTGGCGGTAATTTTTTAATTACCTCTACCTTTGCTTGATCTACCTCTATTCCCTTGCTTGAAATTTTGTGCCCAAGGACGATTCCTTCAGTCACCATAAAGTGACATTTTTCCCAGTTTAAGACCAGGTTAGTTTCTTGGCACCTTTCCAGGACAAGTGCTAGATGATCAAGACAGGAGCTGAATGAGTCTCCAAATACTGAGAAGTCATCCATGAAGACTTCCAGGAACTTCTCTACCATATCAGAGAAAATAGAGAGCATGCACCTCTGAAAGGTTGCAGGTGCATTGCAGAGACCAAAAGGCATTCTTCTGTAAGCAAATACTCCAGATGGACATGTGAATGCTGTTTTCTCTTGGTCTTGAGGATCCACTGCAATTTGGTTGTAGCCTGAATAGCCATCCAAAAAGTAGTAGTATTCATGAACTGCTAGTCTTTCTAGCATTTGGTCTATGAATGGTAAAGGAAAATGATCCTTTCTGGTGGCTGTATTGAGCCTTCTGTAATCAATACACATACGCCACCCTGTAACTGTTCTTGTGGGAACCAGTTCATTCTTTTCATTATGAACCACTGTCATGCCTCCCTTCTTGGGGACAACTTGGACAGGGCTCACCCAGGGGTTATCAGAAATAGGATAAATAATCCCAGCCTCTAGTAACTTAGTGACCTCTTTCTGCACCACTTCCTTCATGGCTGGATTTAGCCGCCTCTGTGGTTGAACCACTGGCTTAGCATCATCCTCCAATAGGATCTTGTGCATACATCTTGCTGGGCTAATGCCCTTAAGATCATTTATGGACCACCCAAGAGCTGTCTTGTGTGTCTTTAGCACTTGAATTAGTGCTTTCTCTTCCTGTGGATTTAAAGCAGAGCTTATGATCACTGGAAAAGTGTCACCCTCTCCCAGAAATGCATATTTCAGGGATGGTGGTAGTGGTTTGAGCTCGAGTTTAGGAGGTTTCTCCTCTTCCTGAGGGATTTTCAGAGGTTCTTTTATTTCCTCTGATTCCTCCAGATCAGGCTGAACATCTTTAAAGATATCCTCTAGTTCTGATTCAAGACTTTCAGTCATATTGATCTCTTCCACCAAAGAGTCAATAATATCAGTGCTCATGCAGTCATTTGATGTGTATGGATGCTGCATAGCTTTGACAGTATTTAACTTGAACTCATCCTCATTGACTCTCAGGGTCACTTCCCCTTTTTGTACATCAATAAGAGTTCGTCCAGTTGCTAGGGAAGGTCTTCCTAGAATGAGAGTTGCACTCTTGTGCTCCTCCATTTTCAGCACTACAAAATCAGTGGGAAAGGCAAATGGCCCAACCTTGACAATCATGTCCTCAATGATGCCTGATGGGTATTTAATGGAGCCATCAGCAAGTTGAAGACATATTCGGGTTGGTTTGACTTCTTCAGTCAACCTAAGCTTTCTGATAGTGGATGCAGGTATTAGGTTGATACTTGCTCCAAGGTCACATAGAGATGTCTTGGTGCAAACACCCTCTAATGTGCATGGTATCACAAAGCTTCCTGGATCTTGAAGCTTTTCTGGTAAGCTTTTTAGAATGACTGCACTGCATTCTTCAGTGAGAAACACTCTTT
>NC_029786.2:69431050-69437867 GCF_000816755.2 Arachis ipaensis
CTGCAAACGGGATCTTTATTTCAAGAGTCCTGAGATAGTCTGCAAAGCGGGCAAATTATTTATCCTGTTCTGCTTGGCGGAGCTTCTGAGGATAAGGCATCTTGGCTTTATATTCTTCAACCGTAGTTGCTGCAGGTTTATTCCCTTCAAAAGTGGTTGGAGAAGCCTTCTTAGAGGGGTTACTATCAGCACTTGCAGGTGTCTGATCCCTCATTGGCATTTGAACGCCAGGATTGGGTGCTGGATGGGCGTTTAACGCCAGCTTCCCACCCTTTTCTGGCATTTGAACGCCAGAACTGGGCAAGGAATGGGCGTTTAACGCCAACTTTTCCCCCTTTTCTGGCGTTTGAACGCCAGAGTTATTCCTCTCTGGGCTCTTGATGTCCTCAAAGGGATTTTGGGCAGTGGTTTGGTCATCCTCTGTCATTTGTTCCTTTCTTGACTTTTTGCTATTTTGAGCTGAGTTTTTCAATGTCTTCCCGCTCCTTAGTTGGACAGCTTGGCATTCTTCTGTTATTTGTTTAGATAGCTGCTGTCTTGTCTGATTCAATTGTGCTTCTATATTCTTGTTAGCATTTTTAGTGTCTTGAAGCATCTCTTTGAATTCTGCTAATTGTTTTGTCATAAGGAGTAATTGCTGATTAAGTTCAACAATCTGTTCTTGAGGATTAGGATCAGTAGTTACTGCCATAGCCTCTTCTTTTATGGAGGACTCACTGTTTGAGTACAGATGTTGATTTCTAGCAACTGTATCTATGAGTTCTTGAGCCTCTTTAATTGTTTTTCTCATGTGTATAGATCCACCAGCTGAGTGGTCTAGAGACATCTGAGCTTTTTCTGTAAGTCCATAGTAGAAGATGTCTAACTGTACCCACTCTGAAAATATTTCAGAGGGGCATTTTCTTAGCATCCCTCTGTACCTCTCCCAAGCATTATAAAGAGATTCATGATCTTCTTGTTTAAATCCTTGGATGTCCAGCCTTAGCTGTGTCATCCTTTTTGGAGGGTAAAATTGATTCAGGAATTTGTCTGTTAATTGTCTCCATGTTTTTATGCTTGCTGTGGGTTGGTTATTTAACCACCTCTTAGCTTGATCTTTTACAGCAAATGGAAACAATAATAATCTGTAGACATCCTGATCCACTTCTTTATCACGTATTGTGTCAGCAATTTGTAAGAATTGTGCCAGAAACTCAGTAGGTTCTTCCTGTGGAAGACCGGAATACTAGCAATTTTGCTGCACCATGATAATGAGCTGGGGATTTAGCTCAAAGCTGCTTGCTTTGATGGGAGGTATACAAATGCTACTCCCATATGCAGCTGTAATGGGGTTAGCATATGACCCCAGAGTCCTTCTGGACTGTTCGTTTCCACTTATGTCCATGATGGAGAAAAGGGAATTGATATGAATTGCAATTAAATTATATTTTTATTTTTTTTAAATTAACCGAAAATAATAAGTAAAATAAATGGAAAATAAAATAAAATAAAAACAAATTGAAAACTAAATTAATTAATTAATTAAAAAGATTTTAAAATTAGCAATTAAAAAGATATGATTGAGAATTGTTTTGAAAAAGATTTGAAAAGATCAATTTTTGAAATTAGAATATTGACTTGACTAAAAAGAAAGATATGATTTTGAAAATCTTTGACTAAATTAATGTAAAATTTCGAAATTTATGAGTAAAATAAGGAAGGGATATTTTTTTATTTTTGAATTTTAATGCGGAAAGAGAAAAACAACAAAATGACACTAAACTTAGAAATTTTAGATCAAAACACAGAGAACAAACAAGAAAACTTTGAATGTCAAGATGAACACCAAGAACTCTTTGAAGATCAAGATGAACACCAAGAACAAATTTTTGAAAAAATTTTTAAGTAAATAAAAGCACAAAAACACCAAACTTAAAATTTTTAGAAAATCAAGCACAATATTTTTTGAAAATTTAAAGGAAAACACAAAGAAGACACCAAACTTAGAATTTTTAAAAATCAACGAAGAACTAAGAACATGCAAATTCGAAAAATTGAAAGAAAATAAAAGCATGCAATTGACACCAAACTTAGAATATGAAACTAAACTCAAATAAAAGACTCTAAACCAACAAAAATAAAATATTCCTAATCTAAGCAACAAGATAAACCGTCAGTTGTCCAAACTCGAACAATCGCTGGCAACGGCGCCAAAAACTTGGTGCACGAAATTACAATCACACTTTTGTAACTCCGCACAACTAACCAGCAAGTGCACTGGGTCGTCCAAGTAATACCTTACGTGAGTAAGGGTCGATCCCACGGAGATTGTCGGCTTGAAGCAAGCTATGGTTATCTTGTAACTCTTAGTCAGGATATCAGTAATTCTCAGATTTAATTGTAAAAAGTAAAAGAACATGAAAAGAATACTTGTTATGCCGTAATGAAGAACAGGTTGAGGCTTTGGAGATGCTTTGTCTTCTGAACCTCTGCTTTCCTACTGTCTTTTTCTTCATGCACGCAAGACTCCTTCCATGGCAAGCTTTATGTTGGGTATCACCATTGTCAATGGCTACATCCCGTCCTCTCAGTGAAAATGTTCCAAATGCGATGTCACCGCACGGCTAATCATCTATCGGTTCTCGATCATGTCGGAATAGGATCCATTGATCCTTTTGTGCCAGTTCTGGAGTTAAACGCCAGAATTCTTGAGCTGACTTGGAATGCCTGTTAGGGCCATCAAATCTCGGGCAAAGTATGGACTATTATATATTGCTGGAAAGCCCAGAATGTCTACTTTCCAACGCAATTGAGAGCGCGCCAATTGGGCTTTTGTAGCTCCAGAAAATCCACTTCGAGTGCAGGGAGGTCAGAATCCAACAGCATCTGCAGTCCTTTTTCAGCCTCTGAATTAGATTTTTGCTCAGGTCCCTCAATTTCAGCCAGAAAATACTTGAAATCACAGAAAAATACACAAACTCATAGTAAAGCCTAGAAAAGTGATTTTTATTTAAAAACTAATAAAAACATAATAAAAACTAACTAAAATGTACTAAAAATATACTAAAAACAATGCCAAAAAGCGTATAAATTATCCGCTCATCACCTCCCAAAAAGCGCTCTTTTAATGTCATTAGCTTGACATGTTGTTCTCAACTTTCTTCCTCTTCTTCCAATTGATTAAGAGAAATGACTTCAGAGAAGCAGAGGAGAAGTTTGATATCCCTGTTTTGAGTGCCTCCCAGCAAGTTTTCTTTTATTGTTAGCTTGAGTTGCTTTGCTTGTTGGGGTAGGGGTTGGATTGTTTGTAGTTGACCTTTTCTTCTTTATAGATATTGTCCTTCGTATCTTGGTCACAATCCTCTTTTTAATATTTTTGTTGGTTGCCTTCACTTCTTTGATATCAAGAATTGGGTGTAGTGTTATGGTTAGAGTGTCCTCTTCATCAAGAGCTTCTTGGATTTATGGTTCAATGAAACCATCCTTCATGCAACTCTCTGCTTCATAGAGATGTGGACTCCTTTGGTTGTCTTCCTCCCTTTCTTTTGTAGGATATTGCATTACTTCCTTTGGAAGTGAGTTTGCATGTTGCTTTGTCACCTCAAATAGCCTTTGTGGATATGGAATCCTAGGATCATATGCCTCTACCACCTCATTCTTCATTGAAATTTCACTTGATACAGGGACCTCTTTTTCTTGTTCTTCCACTTCCTCGCTCACAAATTGGTCTTCATCCTCCTTGCTTGGTACACTTAAGTGTTTTGCCGCTTGATCTAAATACTCGTCCATCTTCTTGCTGAGGATTTCTCATTCTTCCTAAGATTGTTTTTGTCTTTCCAAGAATTTTCTGTGTCTTTGAAGGCATTGTTCCACTTCTAGCAAGAGAGAAGAAAGTTTGGGAGGATTTTGTGAACTTGGGGGTGTTGTGATGAAGTTGTTTTGAGGTGTATGGAATGAGTTTTGTGGGTAGCTAAATGTATTTTGTGGATTTTCCAATGAGAGTTGTGCATAGTGAAATGAATTTTATGGTTGGTGAAATGAATTATATGAACTTTGGAAGGAATCTTGTGCAGAGGCATACTCAAGTGATGAAGAGTCTTGATATGAAAAATCATGAGGTGAAGTTGGACAATCTTGTATGAATGTATATGAGGGATAATCAAGTGATGATGGCTCTTGATGACTAGAATATGGAGCATCAAAATCGTCTCCCCAGCCACAATTTATGTAGTCGTCATAACAATAAGAGTTAATTTGTGGCTCTGGGAGGTATCCCATTTCATTCGGTTGTTCACAATCCATCATTCCTTGTTGATATTCCCATCCACCATTAGCATAATGACATGAATCATTTTGAAGTGGTGGACAATATCCCATGAAATTGTCTTGATCATTTTGTGGCCCTGGAGCATATCCCAATTGGCTTGATTGCTCATAATCTATCATTCCTTGGTGATATTCCCAACCACCATTAAGATAATGACTTGAATCATTTTGTGGTGGTGGACAATATCCCATATGATATGATTGATCAGAATGTGAAGTAAACATTATTTGAATTTTGTAAAACACAATAACCAAGAAAAATTGAAATTCCTTATATCAGAGATAAGGAGTTCTTAGTGAGGCAATAACACAAACACCTTAGTAGCAAGAGAAAATAGAAAATTAAAATAACTTAAATGACGAAAAACAAAAGAAAAAAATGTCTAATATAGGTAATCAACCACCGGTAGTTTGTTAATCACAATTAATCATCGGCAACGGCGCCAAAAACTTGATAAGTAAAAATTAATTTCACGTAATTACCGGCAAGTATACCAGGTCGTATCAAGTAATAAATCTCAATTAGAGTGAGGTCGATCCCACAAGGATTAAAGGATTAAGTAATCAATAGTTAGTTGATTATTCTAGTTAGATGGTTCATATTGGAGTATAAGTAAACAAGAAATGTAAATAGCTAGAAATTAAAAGAAAGCAATAAAGTGCAAGGAAAGTAAATGACGTAAAAGTAAAGTGCAAGAAAATAAAGTACTGGAAAATAAAATGCAAGGAATATAAAGTACAAGAAAGTAAAGTGCAAGAAAGTAAATGATGGAAAGGTAAATACTAGAAGTAAAAATAGAAGAAAAGCATTGGGATCAAGAGATATTGTATTCTCAGGATCAACAATTCTCATCTCCACTTCAATCATGCAATCATTGATCTCTTGGCAAATCATAAGTAATCAAACTCCAATCTCTTGGTGATTTGATTTCTCTTAACATAAACAATTGCCAATCTCTTGATCTGATTGGTCATGAGAATAGATGAAGTTCAATTTCTGATTCAAAGGCCACACAACTCTCAAGACCTCAATTCATAGTGGTTACATCTCACATACCAACTAAGAGTTTATTGATCAAGAGAATTATGAGAGAAGAGCCTCAAACTGAATTCCATGATCCCTTTCTCAAGGCTCACATGTAATTCAAGTAGATCCAATCCCCTTCTCAGTAGTAATTGGATCTATGAAGTACAAAAACTCTCTCTAAAGCAACAATAAAAGAAGAATTGAAGACGAAGAATAAAAATACATCAACCCATTGAATTGTAATAGAGCTTTCTTTTCTGATGGAAAGAGTTAGTAATTCATAACAAAATATTTACAAAATTAAGAAAGAAAAGAGAAGAAGATGATGGTGAGAAGAGAGGGTCCGAAGACTCCCCCCTTAGCGGCGTCCTCATTCTATGAAACTAAAACCTATATATAAGCTAGCCTAAATTACAAATTGAAATGAGATTGAAAACAAATTGCATGCAAATGAAAATTGACTATTCTAGATTATTCTTGTGGCCTTGATTGGTTGACAATTGTGGGCTTGCTTGCTTGAAGTATAAGTGGGCTTGGAGTGAGGTTAATTGAGCAAAGGTGAGGCTTCCAGGCTTGCGTAGTATTTTTGAAGAAAGCGTAGCGCTCATGCACTCACGCATATGGGTTGCCCACGCGTGCGCGTCATCAATGTTTTTGGCTCTTGTCACGTGTACGCGTCACCCACGCGTGCGCGTGACCTTCAGCATTGGTGTCAAAGGCGTAGCGTTAGTGTCAAAGGGGCTCTTCCACGCGTACGCGTCACCCACGCGCATGCGTCACCCTTCAAAATCTCACTCTCACGCGTATGCGTCACCCACGCGTACGCGTCATCGACGAAATTTTTCCATCATCGCAGGCGCTCTTGGAACAAACGTAGCGCCAAAGGCACTCTCCTAGTGTCGTGCAACACTTTTGAGAAAAGCGTAGCGCCAAAGGTTCTTTCCTGATTATGAAGCGTTTTTGGTAAAAGCGTAGCGCCAAAGGCGCTCTCCCTTGTTTCTTATCTTCTCTGCTTCACCCTTTAAGCTCATTTCTTCTTTAATGCTTGTGTTGTGCTTTTTACTTCTTTTTCCACCATTTTCTAAAAAATAAATCAAAATCAAAGGGATGAAAGTAATCTATGATTTAAGCACAAAAACACTCAATAATTAAGCATGATTAATTAAATTATAATACGAAAAAACATAGAAAAACCTAACATGATGCACAGTCATTAGCAGAGATCCTGTTCATCTTCTTCTTTTCTTTTCTTTTCTTTTCTTTTCTTTATTCTTTTACTTTCTTGTTTTCAATATTTCAAATTATCTTCACACTCTTCTCTCGCCTTTTTCTAAATATCTTATGAAAAGAGAATTATAAGATTCTCAATTTAACTCTGTATTCCTAACGCTTTTAAAAAATCTTATTATTTTATCTTTCTTTCTTATTTGATAAAATAATAACTTTAATAGAATATACTAGTTAAATTAATACAAATAATAATAT
>NC_029786.2:69438035-69439049 GCF_000816755.2 Arachis ipaensis
AAAACCAGTTTGTAGATCTTTATTCTTAATTTTTAGAAATTTCGTTTTAAATCTCAAGCTTGTTAAATATTTTAATTTTTAACCCAACATTTTATAAAATAACTAATTTAACTTCATATTTATAAAATTACTAATTTAATTTCATATTTCTAGAAATAACCCTGAACTATTATAAAATATCCGGTTTACTTCAGAACTTTTACTTTTTACTCAAAATACCCCCCTAAACTTATATAATTACTATTTTTAACCTCGATCTTTCATAAAATTACATTTTTATATTCAAAATTAATATTTTCATTGGTGACAAAACTCTTTTCAAAACCGAAATATTCTCTTGTGATCTTTTAAAATATATACTTAATTTTAAATCTGTTTTCGAACTTTTAGGTTACTGATTTTTCACAAATTTTAATTTTAATCTTCCAACTATCAAATCTCATCAATTTTCTCAATATTCAAGTTTAACAACAACCCTTAAATCAGGCCACAATAGATCAATTTGGCAGCCTCATCAAAATCGAAACATAAAATACTAAATAAATAATATTTCATCAAAATTCAAACACAAAATCATTCAATTTCAAGTCATAAACATCTAATCAACAATTACGCATCAAGAACATATTTAATTATTATAAAATTACTAAACCTTATCTCCGTACGAGAATTACAACAACCAAAGCTTCAGGAAAGGTTTCTGACCGAACAATTGAGGAAGAAAACGTCAAAATTTGGCTACTCCACCTTTCTCCCACTTGGCTGAACCTTGCATGGAAGATCAGCGGCGCCACCGTCGATTTTTTCTGAACAAAAGTGATGTCAATGTGAAGAGGAAGAAGATACGAACACTTTAATTGGATTAGAGTTTTTATTAGAGTTACGAAAATCAAGAAATCGAACTCGAAAGATCACGGTTCTATGGAGTTTTCTCACAATTCTCTCTCTCTCTCTCTCTCTCTCTCTCTCTCTCTCTCTCTCTCTCTCTCTCTCTCTCTCTGCTTTGGTTCTTCA
>NC_029786.2:69439076-69445210 GCF_000816755.2 Arachis ipaensis
CTTTTTTTCTTCAAAGAATGAAGAAGAAAAACGATGTTTATGAGGGGGTTTTATAAAAAAAAATGGCATGTGTCATGTAATAGGACACATGTTATTGTTCGAAGCTGCTGAGTTAGCGAGTCAAGTTATAAATATCTTAAATGGATAATTACAAAAGTTGGATATATTAAAACACAAGTAATAATATATATGGAGATAAATATATATGAGTTATTAATATACTCGACTTTGGTTCTTGAAAGAATGAAGAAGAAAAATGATGTTTATGAGGGGGTTTGGTGCACGAAATTGTGATGTCAATGTTCACATTACTCTCTTACAACTTCGCACAACTAACCAGCAAGTGCACTGGGTCGTCCAAGTAATACCTTACGTGAGTAAGGGTCGATTCCATGGAGATTGTTAGCTTGAAGCAAGCTATGGTTATCTCGTAACTCTTAGTCAGGATATAATATCAATAATAATTTTTAGTTTGAATTGTAAAAAGTAAAAAGGGCAGAACACAAATTATACTTGTATGCAGTAATGGAGAATATGTTGGAGTTTTGGAGATGCTTTGTCTTCTGAAATTCTGCTTTCCTCTGTCTTCTTGTTCACGCACGCACGTCCTCCTATGGCAAGCTGTGTGTTGGTGGATCACCGTTGTCAATGGCTACCATCCTTCCTTTCAGTGAAAAGGGTCCAAGTGCGCTGTCACCGCACGGCTAATCATCTGCAGGTTCTCAATCGTACCGGAATAGGATTTACTATCCTTTTACGTCTGTCACTACGCCCAGCACTCGCGAGTTTGAAGTTCGTCACAGCCATCCAGTCCCAGAATCCTACTCGGAATACCACAGACAAAGTTTAGACTTTCCGGATTCTCATGAATGCCGCCATCAATCTAGCTTATACCACGGAGATTCTGATTAAGGAATCTAAGAGATACTCATTCAATCTGATGTAGAACGGAGGTGATTGTCAGATACACGTTCATGGATTGAGGAAGGTGATGAGTGTCACGAATCATCACCTTCTCCATAATTAAGCGTGAATGGATATCTTAGATAGGAACGCGCATGTTTGAATGGAAAACAGAAATACTTGCATTAATTCATCGAGACACAGCAGAGCTCCTCACCCCCAACAATGGAGTTTAGAGACTCATGCCGTCAAAGAGTACAAAGTTCAGATCTAAAATGTCATGAGATCAAAATTAAATCTCTAAAAGTTGTTTAAATACTAAACTAGTAACCTAGGTTTACAGAAAATGAGTAAACTATGATAGATAGTGCAGAAATCCACTTCTGGGGCCCACTTGGTGTGTGCTGGGGCTGAGACTAAAGCTTCTCACGTGCCTGGGCTGTTTTGGGCATTCAACGCCAGGTTGTAACCTGTTTCTGGCGTTGAACTCCAACTTGTAACGTGTTTCTGGCGCTGGACACCAGACTGCAACATAGAACTGGTGTTGAACGCCAGTTTACGTCGTTTATCCTTGAGCAAAGTATGGACTATTATATATTGCTGGAAAGCCCTGGATATCTACTTTCCAAAGCAATTGGAAGCGCGTCAATTGGACCTCTGTAGCTCCAGAAATTCCATTCCGAGTGCAGAGAGGTCAGGATCCAACAGCATCAGCAGTCCTTTTTCAGCCTGAATCAGATTTTTGCTCAGCTCCCTCAATTTCAGCCAGAAAATACCTGAAATTACAGAAAAACACACAAACTCATAGTAAAGTCCAGAAATATGAATTTTGCCTAGAAACTAATGAAAATAAACTAAAAACTAACTAAAACATACTAAAAACTATATGAAATTAACCCCAAAAAGCGTATAAAATATCCGCTCATCACAACACCAAACTTGAACTGTTGCTTGTCCCCAAGCAACTAGACAAATAAGATAGAATACAAATGAGTCAAGAAAGAATAATATCTCAGAGTTTTTGAGTGAAGCTCAGATTCTAATTAAATGAGCGGGGCTAGTAGCTTTTTGCTTCCGAACAGTTTTGGCATCTCATTTTATCCATTGAAGCTCAGAATGATTGGCATCTATAGGAACTTAAAATTCAGATAGTGTTATTGATTCTCCTAGTTCAGTATGTTGATTCTTGAACACAGCTACTTTTATGAGTCTTGGCCGTGGCCCTAAGCACTTTGTTTTCCAGTATTACCACTGGATACATAAATGCCACAGACACATAATTGGGTGAACCTTTTCAGATTGTGACTCAGCTTTGCTAAAGCCCCCAATTAGAGGTGTCCAGGGTTCTTAAGCACACTCTTCTTTTTGCTTTGGACCTTGACTTTAACCGCTCAGTCTCAAGTTTTCACTTGACACCTTCACGCCACAAGCACATGGTTAGGGACAGCTTGGTTTAGCCGCTTAGACCAGGATTTGATTCCCTTAGGCCCTCCTATCCACTGATGCTTAAAGCCTTGGATCCTTTTTATTACCCTTGCCTTTTGGTTTTAAGGGTTATTGGCTTTTTCTGCTTTCTTTTTTTTTTTTTGCAAGCTTTGTATTCACTGCTTTTTCTTGCTTCAAGAATCATTTTTATGATTTTTCAGAATTACCAATAACATGTCTCATGTTTATCGTTCTTTTAAGAGCCAACATATTTAACATTCAAGAACATCAAATTCCAAAGACATATGCACTGTTCAAGCATTCATTCAGAAGGCAGAAAGCATTGCCACCACATGTAATTAATCAGAATTTCTTGTATTAAAAACTCGAGAAATATTGCCTCCTTATCCTAAAGAAAATCTTCTATTTTATTCATGTTTAATGATGATGAGAAAAATAAATTATAGCTTAATTGGAGATAAAATCAAAATATAGATACTAATTACTACTACTTATATGTAACTTCTAAGGTAAAGCACAAATAAGAGCAATTATCGCAAAGTTAAGGCTAAGATTAGAACTCAACAACCTTGAGGTTGGGAAGTGGATGTTCCTCTACTTTGTGAGGTGCTCAGTCCTTCAAGATATAACTTCTGACGCTTCAGTTCCTTGAAGTCACGCCCTTGCTCTTCTTGTTCCCTGAGCAGTTTGCAGAGCATGCTATGTTGATTTTGTTGTTCTTCTTTTATTTGGTCCATAGCTTCTTGCAACTTAGTAACAGATGCTTCAAGATGTTCCCAGTATTCAAATTGAGGGAGTTCTGGTAGAAATTCTTGCGCCCTCCTCTTGATGGGGTCATCCTGTATTTGTTGTTTTTCCATTGTGATTTTAGTGATTGGTTGCTCCACTGAGATATACTCTGTTATTCCCATCTTTACTCCAGCATCTCTACAGAGCATAGAGATTAGGCTTGGATAAGCCAACCTGGCATCCTTGGAGTTCTTGTTTGCGAGTATATAGAATTCAGATGGAATCAGTTGATGAACTTCTACTTCTTTTCCCAACATAATGCAATGGATCATCACTGCTCTTTTAACATTGACTTCAGAACGGTTGCTGGTGGACAATATAGAACGCCCAATGAAGTCCAGCCATCCTCTGGCGACTGGTTTGAGATCTTCTCTCTTGAGTTGATTTGGGACACCCCTTGTGCTGGTGGTCCACCTGGGTCCAGGGATGCATATATCCTCTAGAATCTTATCCAGGCCCATGTTTGTTCTCATCATTCTCCTATTGAAGGAGTCTGGGTCATCTTTCAGCTGAGGTAGCTTAAAGATCTCCCTGATTTTGTCAGGGTGGATGTGAACAATCTTTCCTCTGACCGCAGTCCTATAGTCATAGAGGGCAGTTCCAGATATTCTCTGCCTGTCTGTTTGCCACAGATTAGCGTAGAATTCCTGAACCATATTCCTTCCCACTTTCGTTTCAGGATTAGCTAGGACTTCCCAGTTCCTATTTCGAATCTGCTCTTGGATCTCCGGATATTCATCTTCTTTCAGACCGAACTTGACTTCCGGGATCACTGATCTTAGACCCATTATTTTGTAGTAATGGTCTGAATGTTCTTTGGTTAAGAACCTCCCCTGATTCCAAAGTGGTTTTGGAACACTCTCTTTCTTGCCTCTTGGAGTGGGTTGTTTTCCTTTAGGAGCCATGATCTTAGTGGGTATGATTTAGTGATCACGGATAAACACACCAAACTTAGAGGTTTGCTTGTCCTCAAGCAAAAGAAAGAAAGGAGAGGGATAGAAGGAGAGCTAGTGTAGAATGGTGGATGAGAGGAAGGAGGCCGAATGTGTTTTTTAAAAGGGAGGGGGTGGGTTTTTTTCGAAAATAGGGAGAAAGATAAGATAGAAGATATGATTTAAAAAGAGATAAGTATGATAAGAAAAAGTTGCTTCTTTCTGGCGTTGAACGCCAGGAACTCCTTTGTCACTGGGCGTTTTTCTGAACGCCTAGGACGCTGTAAATCTGGCGTTAAACGCCCAGAAGGAGCTTCTTTCTGGCGTTCAACGCCCAGAAGATGCTTCTTTCTGGCGTTTAACGCCCAGATGGCTATCTTTACTGGCGTTCAACGACCAGTGGATGCTTCTTTTGGGCATTGAACGCCCAAAACAGACTTTTACTGGCGTTTTCTTGCCAGTGAGCTTTTTTTCTCTGTTTTGTGTGAAGAATCCTTTTGTAAACCTGTAAACTTATACAATTGACTCTTTACCTTAGTATCAATGAACTTTATATAAACAAATAAAATCAAGAATAGGGCAAAATGCTTAGAGGAAGTGATGCCCCATGGCTGGGTTGCCTCCCAGCAAGCGCTTCTTTATTGTCTTTAGTTGGACCTTGCTGAGTTTTTAATCTAGCCTCAGCCTTGAGCACTCTTGCTCAACATTGCCTTCAAGATAGTGCTTGATTCTCTGTCCATTAACAATGAACTTCTTATCACAATCAATATCTTGAAGCTCCATATAACCATATGGTGATACACTTGTAATCACATATGGTCCCCTCCACTGGGACTTCAGTTTCCCGGGGAATATCCTGAGCCTAGAGTTAAACAACAGAACCTTTTGTCCTGGTTCAAAGATTCTAGATGACAGCTCTCTGTCATGTCACCTTTTTGACTTCTCTTTATAAAGCTTGGCATTTTCGAAGGCAGTGAATCTGAATTCCTCTAGCTCATTCAGCTGGAGCAATCTTTTTTCTCCAGCTAGTTTGGCATCAAAGTTTAGGAATCTGGTTGCCCAGTAGGCCTTATGTTCCAGTTCCACGGGCAGGTGACAAGCCTTACCATACACAAGTTGGTACCGAGAGGTCCCTATAAGAGTCTTGAATGCTGTTCTGTAAGCCCACAGAGCATCATCCAAGCTTCGTGCCCAATCCTTTCTACGGGTACTTACAGTTCGTTCCAGGATTCTTTTTAGTTCTCTGTTAGAAACTTCAGCTTGCCCATTTGTCTGTGGATGATATGGAGTCATCACTTTGTGGCGAATCCCATACCGGACCATGGCAGAGTAAAGCTGTTTGTTGCAGAAGTGAGTGCCCCCATCACTGATTAGTACCCTAGGGACACCAAACCTGCTGAATATATGTTTCTGGAGGAACTTTAGCACTATTTTAGTATCATTGGTGGGTGTGGCAATGGCCTCAACCCATTTTGATACATAGTCAACTGCCACCAGAATATAAGTGTTTGAGTATGATGGTGGGAAAGGCCCCATGAAATCAATACCCCATACATCAAACAACTCAATCTCCAAGATTTCTTGTTGAGGCATGGCGTAACTGTGAGGCAAATTACCAACTCTCTGGCAACTGTCACAGTTACATACAAACTCTCGGGAATCTCTGTAAAGTGTAGGCCAGTAGAAACCACATTGGAGGACCTTGGTGGCTGTTCGCTCACCTTCGAAATGACCTCCATATTGTGACCCATGGCAATGCCATAAGATCCTTTGTGCTTCTTCCTTAGGCACACACCTACGGATTATGCCGTCTGCACATCTCTTAAAGAGATAGGGTTCATCCCACAAGTAGTACTTTGCATGAGTAATTAATTTTTTCTTTTGTTGCCTGCTGTACTCCTTGGGAATGAACCTTGCAGCTTTGTAGTTTGCAATGTCTGCAAACCATGGTAATTCTTGAATGGCGAACAAATGCTCATCCGGAAAGGTTTCAGAGATCTCAATAGAGGGGGAGGACGCCCCTTCCACTGGTTCTATCCGGGACAGATGGTCAGCCACTTGGTT
>NC_029786.2:69445302-69450270 GCF_000816755.2 Arachis ipaensis
TTTTGAACGCTTGCAGGCACTCTGTGTCAAACACAAATGGCGTGTCAGCAGCTAGCAGGTTGCTTAGAGGTTTTGCAATTTTTGAAAAATCCTTTATAAACCTCCTATAGAATCCTGCATGCCCCAGAAAGCTTCTGATTGCCTTAACATTGGCAGGTGGTGGTAATTTTTCAATTACCTCTATTTTAGCTTGATCCATCTCTATTCCCTTGTTTGAAATTTTATGCCCAAGGACAATCCCTTCAGTCACCATAAAGTGACATTTTTCCCAGTTTAAAACCAGGTTGGTCTCTTGGCATTTTTTCAAAACCAGTGTCAGGTGATCAAGACAGGAGCTGTATGAGTCTCCATTTACTGAGAAGTCATCCATGAAGACTTCCAGAAATTTTTCCACCATATCAGAGAAAATAGAGAGCATGCATCTCTGAAAGGTTGCAGGCGTATTACACAGCCCAAAAGGCATCCTTCTGTAAGCAAATACTCCAGATGGACATGTGAATGCTGTTTTCTCTTGATCCTGGGGATCTACTGTAATTTGGTTGTAGCCTGAATAGCCATCCAAAAAGTAGTAATAATTATGACCTGCTAGTCTTTCTAGCATCTGGTCAATGAATGGTAAAGAAAAATGATCCTTTCTGGTGGCTGTATTGAGCCTTCTATAAACAATACACATGTGCCACCCTGTAACTGTTCTTGTAGGAACCAGTTTATTTTTTTCATTATAAACCACTGTCATGCCTCCCTTTTTAGGGACAACTTGAACAGGACTCACCCAGGGGCTATCAGAAATAGGATAAATAATCCCAGCCTCCAGTAATTTAGTGACCTCTTTCTGCACCACTTCCTTCATGGATGGATTTAGCCGCCTCTGTGGTTGAACCACTGGCTTAGCATCATCCTCCAATAGGATTTTGTGCATGTATCTCGCTGAGCTTATGCCCTTAAGGTCACTTATGGACCACCCAAGAGCTGTCTTGTGTGTCCTTAGCACTTGAATTAGTGCTTCCTCTTCCTGTGGATTTAAAGCAGAGCTTATGATCACTGGAAAAGTATCACCTTCTCCCAGAAATGCATATTTCAGGGATGGTGGTAATGGTTTGAGCTCGGGTTTAGGAGGTTTTTCCTCTCCCTGAGGAAATTTTAGAGGCTCTTTCAATTCCTCTGAATCCTCTAGGTCAGGCGGAACATCTTTAAAAATGTTTTCAGCTCTGATTCGAGACTCTCAGCCATGTTGATCTCCTCCACTAGAGAGTCAATGAGATCAACTTTCATGCAGTCTTTTGGTGTGTCTGGATGCTGCATGGCATTGACATCATTCAACTTAAACTCGTCCTCATTGACTCTCAGGGTTATTTTCCCCTGTTGAACGTCAATAAGAGTTCGTCCAGTTGCTAGGAAAAGTCTTCCTAGAATAAGAGTAGCACTCTTGTGCTCCTCCATTTCCAGCACAACAAAGTCAGTAGGAAAGGCGAATGGCCCAACCCTGACAATCATGTCCTCAATCACGCCTGATGGGTATTTAATGGAGCCATCAGCAAGTTGGAGACATATCCGGGTTGGTTTAACTTTTTCAGTTAAACCAAGCTTTCTGATGGTGGATGCAGGTATTAGGTTGATGCTTGCCCCAAGATCACATAGGGCTGTCTTGGTGGAATTACCCTCTAGTATGCATGGTATCAGAAAGCTTCCGGGATCTTTAAGCTTTTTAGGAAAGCTTTTCAGAATGACTACACTGCATTCTTCAGTGAGGAGAACTCTTTCAGTTTCTCTCCAATCCTTCTTATGACTTAAGATCTCTTTCATGAACTTGGCATAAGAAGGTATTTGCTCAAGTGCCTCTGCAAACGGAATCTTAATTTCAAGAGTCCTGAGGTAATCTGCAAAGCGAGCAAATTGCTTATCCTGCTCCTCTTGGCGGAGTTTTTGAGGATAAGGTATCTTGGTTTTATATTCCTCAACCTTAGTTGCTGCAGGTTTATTTCCTACAGAAATGGTTGAAGAAGCCTTTTTAGAGGGGTTGTCATCAGCACTTGTGTGTGTCTGATCCCTCACTGGCATTTGAATGCCAGAGTTAGAAGCTGAAGTGACATTAGACGCCAACTCCTCATCTGTTCCTGGCATCTGAATGCCAGAACTGTGCTTCTTTTGGGCGTTCAACGCCAGTTCCTTGCTTGTTTCTGGCGTTAAACGCCAGTCCTGAGCATGGTCTGGGCGTTCAGCGCCAGCCTTCCACCCAATTTCTGGCGTTTTAACGCCAGAATTATTTTTTTCTGGGCTCTTACTGTCCTCAGATAGATTTTGGGTGGTTTGCTCATTTCTTGGCTTCTTGTTGCCTTGAGGTGGGGTATTTAATGTTTTCCCACTTCTTAATTGAACTGCTTGGTATTCTTCTGTTATTTGTTTTGACAGCTGTTGTTTTGTTTGCTTCAATTGTTCTTCCATATTTATATTAGCCATCCTTGTCTCTTGTAGTCTATCTTTGAATTCGGCTAACTGCTGTGTTAGAAAGTCCAATTGCTGATTGAATTCAGTAGGTTGTTCAGCAAGATTGGGTTCAGTAGTCACTGTTTTAGCCTCTTCTTTCATGGAAGATTCGCTGCTTAGGTACAGATGCTAATTTCTGGCAACTGTATCAATGAGCTCTTGAGCTTCTTCAATTGTCTTTCTCATGTGGATAGATCCACCAGCTGAGTAATCTAGAGACATCTGAGCTCTTTCTGCAAGCCCATAATAGAAGATGTCTAACTGAACCCACTCTGAAAACATTTCAGAGGGGCATTCTCTTAGCATCTCTCTGTATCTCTCCCAGGCATCATAAAGAGATTCATTATCTCCTTGTTTAAAGCCTTGGATGTAGCCTTAGCTATGTCATCCGTTTTGGAGGAAAGTATTGATTCAGGAATTTCTCTGTCAGCTGTTTCCATGTCTTTATGCTAGCCTTAGGTTGGTTATTTAACCACCTTTTGGCTTGGTCTTTTACAGCAAATGGAAATAGTAATAATCTGTAGACATCCTGATCTACTTTCTTATCATGTACTGTGTCAGCAATTTGTAAAAACTGTGCCAGAAACTCTGTAGGTTCTTCTTGTGGAAGACCGGAATACTGGCAGCTTTGCTGCACCATGATAATGAGCTGAGGATTCAACTCAAAGCTACTGACTCCAATGGAGGGTATGCAGATACTACTCCCATATGAAGCAGTAGAGGGGTTAGCATATGACCCCAGAGTCCTCCTGGACTATTTATTTCCACTTAGATCCATGATGGAGAAAGGGAGATGATGTAAAATAGAGAAGAAATGTTTTTATTTATTTAATTATTTATTTATTTCGAAAATAAAATAAATTAAAATAAAATAAATAAAAATGGGTGAAGATTTTCGAAAAAATAAGGAGAGAGAAAGTGGTTAGGAAGTATTGAAAAAGATATGATTTGAAAAAGATTTTAAATTTTGAAATAAAAATCTGAATTTTAAAAGTAAATTTCGAAAATTTGCTTTAAAATAGAGAGAAAAGATGTTTTTGAATTTAAAGAGGAGAGAGAAAAACAATAAGATAGCACAAGATTTAAAATTTTTAGATCTAATGCTCCTTGTTTTCGAAAATTTTGGAGGGAAAATACCAAGGAATACCAAACTTAAAAATTTTAAGATCAAGACACAAGGAAAACTCAAGAACACTTTGAAGACTCACAAGAACACAAGAACATGAAGAAAACACACCAAACTTAAAATTTTTAGAAAACCAAAATAAGATTTTCGAAAACCAGAGAAAAATCAACAAGAAAACACCAAACTTAAAGTTTGGCACAAGATTTAATGTAAAAATTATTTTTGAAAAAGAATTTTAAAAAGATGGTACCCAATTACTAAGAACACAGACCAACGCTCTAGCTAATTGGGCAGTAAATGTAACACTTGTCTTGAAAAAGTATTTTTAATAACTAAGAATAAAATTTTTGAAAAAAAAATAAAAAAAAGGATTTTAAAAAGAAAATTTTAACCAAAAACAATATTAGAAGACTCTAAACTAAAAAGAAAAATTTTTCCTAATCTAAGCAACAAAATAAACCGTTAGTTGTTCAAACTCGAACAATCCCCGGCAACGGCGCCAAAAACTTGGTGCACGAAATTGTGATGTCAATGTTCACATTACTCTCTTACAACTTCGCACAACTAACCAGCAAGTGCACTGGGTCGTCCAAGTAATACCTTACGTGAGTAAGGGTCGATCCCACGGAGATTGTTGGCTTGAAGCAAGCTATAGTTATCTTGTAACTCTTAGTCAGGATATAATATCAATAATAATTTTTAGTTTGAATTGTAAAAAGTAAAAAGGGCAGAACACAAATTATACTTGTATGCAGTAATGGAGAATATGTTGGAGTTTTGGAGATGCTTTGTCTTCTGAAATTCTGCTTTCCTCTGTCTTCTTGTTCACGCACGCACGTCCTCTTATGGCAAGCTGTGTGTTGGTGGATCACCGTTGTCAATGGCTACCATCCTTCCTTTCAGTGAAAAGGGTCCAGGTGCGCTGTCACCGCACGGCTAATCATCTGCAGGTTCTCAATCGTACCGAAATAGGATTTACTATCCTTTTGCGTCTGTCACTACGCCCAGCACTCACGAGTTTGAAGTTCGTCACAGCCATCCAATCCCAGAATCCTACTCGGAATATCACAGACAAGGTTTAGACTTTCCGGATTCTCATGAATGCCGCCATCAATCTAGCTTATACCACGGAGATTCTGATTAAGGAATCTAAGAGATACTCATTCAATCTGATGTAGAACAGAGGTGATTGTCAGACACACGTTCATAGATTGAGGAAGGTGATGAGTGTCACGAATCATCACCTTCTCCATAATTAAGCGTGAATGGATATCTTAGATAGGAACGCGCATGTTTGAATGGAAAACAGAAATACTTGCATTAATTCATCGAGACACAGCAGAGCTCCTCACCCCCAA
>NC_029786.2:69450281-69450422 GCF_000816755.2 Arachis ipaensis
CTCCTCACCCGAGTTTAGAGACTCATGCCGTCAAAGAGTACAAAGTTCAGATCTAAAATGTCATGAGATCAAAATTAAATCTCTAAAAGTTCTAAAAGTTCTAAACTAGTAACCTAGGTTTACAGAAAATGAGTAAACTAT
>NC_029786.2:69455827-69460709 GCF_000816755.2 Arachis ipaensis
CTAGGTTTACAGAAAATGAGTAAACTATGATAGATAGTGCAGAAATCCACTTCTGGGGCCCACTTGATGTGTGCTGGGACTGAGACTAAAGCTTCTCACGTGCCTGGGCTGTTTTGGGCGTTCAACGCCAGGCTGTAACCTGTTTCCGGCGTTGAACTCCAACTTGTAACGTGTTTCTGGCGCTGGACGCCAGACTGCAACATGGAACTGGCGTTGAACGCCAGTTTACGTCATCTATCCTTGAGTAAAGTATGGACTATTATATATTGCTGGAAATCCCTAGATGTCTACTTTCCAACGCAATTGGAAGCGCGTCAATTGGACTTCTGTAGCTCCAGAAATTCCATTCCGAGTGCAGAGAGGTCAGGATCCAACAGCATCAGCAGTCCTTTTTCAGCCTGAATCAGATTTTTGCTCAGCTCCCTCAATTTCAGCCAGAAAATACCTAAAATTACAGAAAAACACACAAACTCATAGTAAAGTCCAGAAATATGAATTTTGCCTAGAAACTAATGAAAATAAACTAAAAACTAACTAAAACATACTAAAAACTATATGAAATTAACCCCAAAAAGCGTATAAGATATCCGCTCATCAGGGTTTTATAAAAAAAAAAGGGGCATGTGTCATGTAATAGGACACATGTTATGGTTCGAAGCTGCTGAGTTAGCGAGTCAAGTTATAAATATCTTAAACGGATAATTACAAAAGTTGGATATATTAAAACACAAGTAATAATATATATGGAGATAAATATATATGAGTTATTAATATAAATAATATTAGTAACATAATGATTATAAGAATAAAAGATATATGATGAAGCATTTACAAAGTTAAGTTCATCAAATTCTACCGATATTTACTCATACCAGCAGATTTTGAACTGATAATAATATTTTTAAACAAATCCTTATTTTAATTAAAGCGCGTAAAATAAAATATCAATATAATAAGGGTAAAGTATATTTTTTGTCCCTGAAATTTGACAAAAGTTTCAAAAATATCCCTAAATTTTATTTTGTTTCAATTTTGTCTCAGAAGTTTTCGATTTGCATGAAATATACCCCTGACGGCTAATTTTTCAAAAAGTTTGAGACCAATTCAACAACAATTTATAAGAACAACCCTCAACACAAGCAAATCAAGCATAATTTTTATACATTATTGTGAGATTGGTCTTGAATATTTTGAAAATTTAGCCATCGAGGGTATATTTTATGCAAATCGAGAATTTTTAGGATAAAATTAAAACAAAATAAAACTTAGAGAAAAGGACAAATAGGTCTCTAACCTTTTACCCCGTGAACATTTTTCGTCCCTAACCATTTGAAAATGCTTTTAAATCCCTAACCTTCACAAAACTTGGACGGATGAGTCCCTCTGTCCAAATGCCTCCGTCAGACCCAACGAAAAAGTCTGATATGGCTCCTGTTCTGATGACCTGGCATCACGGGTTGACATGTGGACTGATGAGTGGAAGGCTACTTTCGAAAATTGGATAAATAAGTCCCTCAACTTAAAAACTACACCATTTTATGTTTGGCCCTAATCCTTAAATTGATTGCGTTTCTTTGTGTCTGCTGGTGGTGAGGAGCTCTACCTGCATCAACAATGAGTGCTAATGGAGCATCATCAACATCAAGAAGAAGCTTCAGCAGAGTAAGACAAGAAAATTCAGCTTCAAGCTCAGTTCCTTGTGTTGTGCATGCCAGAGACCTAAAGGAATGTATATGTCAAGGACGATTAGCAACCCGAACAGAATCTTCTTGGGTTACCCATTCTATAAAGTAAGATAAAAAATTTGGGGATTTTGTTCTGAAATGGTTTTAGATAGTACATAATTTTGGAAATTTTTGACAGGGAAAGCAACCGCATTGCAAGTTTTTTGTTTGGGTCAATGAGCATCTTGCTAGAATTGGAAGCAATGGTTGCATCTCTGATAAAAGACCTCTGGGTGAGAAAGAGGTTGAAATTGTTGAAGAGGAAGAGGAATTTGATCATAGGATGGCTGTTCTGGAGGAGGGTACTGCTTTAGAGAAGAAAAAAACCCATTAGCTTATTGTATTAGTATAATTGTATGTGTTGTTTTTGTTGATTTTTATGTATGTAGTGCCTGAGAAATGAATTCTAGAAATTAGAATAGAAAAATGGGTTGATCCAGGTTTTTGTTGTGTATTAAAACATGCCATTTAGGCAATTTATGTATCCTATTATCTAAATGCGATATTAGTATGTTGTTGAAGTTATGTTTTCAATATCTAAAGAAGCTTTGAATGATTGAAGAAAGTAGGCTTAAAAGTTGTATACATAAACACATAACATAGATTGAAAGTTATATAAACATCTTTGCCACAGTCAAATTTTCTAAAAGCTACCCCAAAAGAACAAATCTCCTAAAGTGTATAGTTTTATGAAGCTTAACATCACAAAAGTAAGTCTCAAACTCCTAACAAGTTTGCAATAGTTTATATAATCCTAAGAGCTTCCAAAAAAAACAAGCCTCCCAAAAAAACAATGTTGCCACAGTCAAGTTTCATAAAACCTATTACAAGGCATAGTGGGATGTCCAAGATGACATATTTCTTCACTTCTTTGGATTGATGGAGGGTGGATTAGGGATGAATTTGAACAGTCTTGTTGTAGCTGTGCTTGCTGCTGCCAATGTCTCCCTGGTAGCTGCTATACTTGGTCCAGGCCTGACTTGAGATGGTTGTGGGACAGGTGGAGCACCTTGAGATTGAGGTTGTGGTGGTGTAGGCTGGCTTGGGGTGGGAGTGAACTGGGGCAAAGTGGAGCAGGTGGTCTGAATATCTTCTGCTTGGGCCTCATTTTTGAAATTTTTGGCTAAACTGTTTGGTGAATTGTAGATGGAACTTGAAGTGGAGGCCTAAATGGTGTTCTTCTAGTTACAGGACCTAGCCTCACTTGGTCTGCCATTAGAGCTAGTATTGCAGATCTTGGTGTTGCTGCTACAGATATGGAAGGAGTTGGATTCACAACACTTGAAACCTGGTTGTCGTATATAAGAAAGTATTCATGAAATTTAAGGTAAATAACAGTTTGAGGGGTCAACATTTCACACTAATAGAAGTAACTTACAACTGGAGTGTGTTGCTGGCTATTGTTAATGTGATCTTGGCTAGATGGAGCCTGGCTAGATGGAGCACTTTGGATCTTAGGAGCATCCTGTCCCTAACATTACGTTAAACAAAGAGTTAAATCACGAAGCAAAACCAATTATTCAGATTACTACTTAAATACAGTGCTTACATTCTCATTTAGTGCTGACTATGATAGTGGAAGGATAACTATTGATTGACTTGTGCTACCTTTTTTGGACTTCTTGATTTTAGGTTTCCGGTTGGGGTTAGATGGAGCATCCTTGTATGTCTTGTAATTATGTCATGCTACACCACATTTCCTTTGCAGCTGGCTTCTTTGGAGACATAACTTTTTTTCTTTCCCTTCATTACTCTCTGCCTTTTGCTACCATTGTCATCAGCACTGTTATCTTCTTCGTCACTGTCACTTTCAAATCCGGGTGGTGGAGGTTTGTTGGGCTCATCCTCCATACTCTCGTACCCATCATCAGATGACAAACTCTGAAGATCCACCAAAATCTCTTCTGCGACAGGACTGTTACTTTGGTTTCCAACATCCTCCATGATCTCAGGCTCATCAACAGGGTGGTTAAAGTATAAAACTCGTCTGTTTCTGTATTCTTCATTTTGTTCTCTCGCATTGTATTAATCCCTGCATCCCCTGTCAAAATATGCAGCCCAGACTCAACATCAGCACTCCTTGGATCATACCAATAAACTGTCTTGTATGATTGGTATCCCAAGCCCTTAAACAGTGTGATCAAGTCTCCGAAATTCACAAAATCCAGGTCCATTTCAGGAAACTTCTCTATCTTCCCATTTTTATAATCTAGAGAACCATTACTTTCTCTCACAAAATTACCTCCATGGTGGAAAACAGACACCACAAACACATCAACCATCTGAAAAATAAAAAACAAAAACAAAAACCAATGATCATGAAGTACTCTTTTCACATATCAAAAAGTAATGTCCTTCAAATGACAGAAACGAAAATCACCCCAGAAGTTTTCTTTGCCCTAACAGTTAATCAATTTCAAAGAAAAAATCCCAATACTTTTTTTACAACACTATCAACATGCACGTTTAGTCCTTTCACAACACAGTTCATACTTGCATAAGCATTGAACCTGGCAATCCACTAACTAAGCAACACAATGAAATCTTACATTCGGTGACGAAGACAGCGAATTAGACAACAATGGAGGCTTCTCCCTCTTCGACAGCCACTGCACGCCGCAACCGTCTCAGCCTGGGTAGTGGTTTTTTTGGAGGAAGAAACAGAGTATGTTGATCGTTGGTATTCTTAGGGTTTAATGAATTCAATAAGAGTGGTATGGGTGAAATGGGTATTGTATACAACTTAAGGGATGTGAGTGTATGTAAGGGCCAAATGCAAAACAACGTAGTTTTAGGTTGAGGGACTTATTTGTCCAATTTTCGAAAGTAGCCTTCCACTCATCAGTCCACGTGTCAACCCGTGACGCCAGGTCATCAGAACGGGAGCCACGTCAAACTTTTTCATTGGGTCTGACAGAGGCATTTGGACGGAGGGACTCATCCATCCAAGTTTTGTGAAGTTCAGGAATTTAAAAGTATTTTCAAATGGTTAGGAACGAAAATGTCCGCGGAGTAAAAGGTCAGGGACCTATTTGTCATTTTTTCTAAAATTTTAAGAGTATTTTTAAAATTTTTTGCCAAACTTTAAGGACAAAAAATATACTTTAACCCATATAATAATAATAATAATTTTATCTTTTCACAAAATATCTCATTAT
>NC_029786.2:69460732-69461551 GCF_000816755.2 Arachis ipaensis
CCTTTCATTTTCCTTCGTGCAAAATTAGAAAGTCACCATTTTTGGGACACTGTTTAAAAAGAAGCTGAATGTGGGTGGAATTGGATTTACAGTAATTGAATTTATTTATATTTTAATACTATTTTTATTTACTCTATTCATATTAGTAATTCCAAGCTGGCAAGAACCCTACCATGTAGGACGCATTGCAAATGGCATCTCCCAAAATTTAACTTTTGGTCAATATTGTTAGACAGAACTAATTTTTTATGGTTAGTCTTATTCATATTTTTTATGGTTAGAATTGTGAGTACTTGAATTTTTCATAATCGAAAATAGTTAATTATATTTATAAATCATAAACGCTCGATCCTAAACCCTATTAATTTGTAAAATGGTTATAGTTCATGATTTATAAATGATAATTTATTTATATATCGATCATTAGTCATATATCATAATGCTATTTACAATTCATAAATATAAAATGTTTAATATTATTAAAGGATAAAATTAAAAGTTATTTTAATGTATCGTTTTTGTCTTCAACGTTTTTGTTCTATTTACACCAGTATAAAATATATATTAAAAAAATTAAATCACATATGTATTTATACACAAATACATTGATAGCTAATTTTAGTAGTTGATTTTAGTGTACGAATAATATTTTTATTGATATATTAGAAACAAAAATGTATAATTTATTGTATATGTATTATATTTTTTCTTCATTCTTTTTAAATTTATTTATTTCTATAAATAAAATATTTTTTTAATTTATTTAAATAAAAATTCTTTAGTAATCTCATGTTTCCATAATTAGTTGTCCCGTGTATC
>NC_029786.2:69463237-69464296 GCF_000816755.2 Arachis ipaensis
TAAGATGAATAATTTAAATATTAAAAATAACTTTAAAATTTATTTTATATATAAAAAATAAAAATAATACTCTACTCTTAATTTAATTTATATATGTTTTCTAATTAACTAATTGAGATTTGAGAACTTGAGGAAGACATAGAATATGCCTAGCCCAGGGTTTATTCTCAGAGCAAGCACAATAGACTTGGGAATATACTGTGTTTGTTGTACCTTAGAAGGCTATAATTTATTTTTGTTTTACTTAAAACAATGATGTTATTTCAACTTTATTTGATTGTCTACTTGACTAATATCACTTTTTCCTCGTTTTCTTTTTTTATTTTTTTAAAGATTTTATAAGAAAGCATAAATAATTTTATATTTGAATCTTATAAAAAAAATTATTTATCAATTATATTTGGTATAACAATATAAATTTTTATTTATTTACAGATACTTTACTGAGTTATCGTGTCTTCATGTGAGACACATTTCGAACACAACACTCATCAACATTCGTTCAACACGCGTATTTACTGTGTCCACAACTGTGTCTTAATAAAAAATAAAAAACTCTTCGCCGAATATACTTAAATACACCTAAATACTATCATGTATTCTTAATATGTATTCATGAAATAAATTTACAAATAGTATATATTAATATTATTAAAACAAAAATTATTTTAAATACTTTATATAATTAAAATAAGATACTAAAAATAATTAAAAAATTAGTTTATATTTTAATATCAATAAAATATCATAATATCATTACGGTTTATTTAAAAATGACTTTATATTTTATATACATGCGTGTCCTTGTGTTTTATAAGATTTTAAGATTTTAAAATTTGTGTGTCGGCGTGTCCCGTGTCCGTGTCAATGTATGTGCATTGTAATGTGAAAAACATTTAAAAGATCTTTTGAAAAAAATATATAAATTGTAACTTTTAAAAAAAATATTTTTTTATTTGTTTAGTACTTTTATTTGTACTACTAAAAATTTACTAAATATACTAAATATAAAAAAAAATTCATTAAAAAATATTTTTATCAATTTAATCAACTTAATAA
>NC_029786.2:69464522-69471818 GCF_000816755.2 Arachis ipaensis
AAAAAAAAAAAATATTAGGGTCATATTATTATTATATAAAAAAAAATATAATAATAATAATAATAATAATAATAATAATAATAATATTAATATTATTATTATTATTATTATTATTATTATTATTATTATCAATTTGTTATTTACTTTGTCTAAAAAGGGTCGATCATTTATATTATAACAGCTTGTTTCGAATTATTAACTGAACCACAGACATACATGCTTGAATCCATTTATGCTACTTCGATTTACACAAAATTTTTGATAATTTGATTTGGCCTGATTAGATTTAATAGAAAAATTGACAAATCGAATAAATCTCATTCGATTTATATAAAGATGTACATTTCAAAAATTAATATAACATTTTTTGATTTAGGTGATTGGTATAATTTAAAATTATATTAGTTTATTTTTTATTTTATCCTAATTTTACCTTATCAAATCATAAAATGTAGGACATGCTTACAAAGAAAGGAATCACAAAAGGTAATTTAGCCCTTTTCCAATCTCCAATACTACGCCACTGCCACTGAACACGAGATGCTATGCAGCGTCGGTATTCGACTAATTTTTTTATATATGTAAAAATGTTGGGTATAATTTTTTTATATGAATTTTAATTTTTTTAATTTTTAACTAAGAAATTAAATCTTTAAATTTAAATAATAATATTTTTTAATATTAAAATATAAATTTATATATTTAAAAAATTTTAAAATAAAAAAATAAATTTAATCTCTAAATTTGTATATTAAAAAAAAATTTAAAAGTCACAAATTTTATACTCTTCACATGAAAAAAGCACGTCAAATTTTCATATGGTTTAAAATCACCATCTCCAACCATCCAATCCAAAAAATCAAATCACCATTACACACAAAATAAAAACCGACAACACCCATTCCGTTTATTCTTCCTTCTCGTAAAATCTCTGATTCATCTTTTCCTGCATAATGGGAAAAAAAACTGATAAAAGCCACTGGAAGACGGTTTTGCCCCTGTTATTTCTGTCTCTGTTCTCCACCGTCGGATCATTATGGTCGTCCTCCAATCATGGGCGAGCATCATCAACAATCCGATTCCAATTAGGAAGAGATACGGGTGGGGAGAGGCTGGTTCCGATGCGGGCAGGTGCACCCTTCAAGATCGCTCTGTTTGCGGACCTCCATTTTGGAGAGGCCCAGTCAACAAACTGGGGACCAATTCAGGATGTAAACTCCATTAAGGTGATGAACACAGTGCTAGACGACGAAACTCCAGGTGAGGTGAATACTCTAGAACTTACTCTATTATCTTATTTCAACCTTTTAAAATTCGGCTTGAGTTGTCACGAGCAGATATGCTCCATACATGACAAGTCAAACTATTCTTACTCATTTTCTATTTTGTTGGTAATAAAACGGAAAGAGTACATAAAGAGTACGCAAACATAATAAAATTGTGAAAGAATAATAAAAAAAATGAAAAAATTTCATTGATTGTTAGATTTGATTAAAATTTATAAACTATAAATGTAAAACTAAGTATATATAGAGCATTGGCTTATGAAAGATAAAAACAAATAAAGATAAGATAAAGATAATATAAGATAAAATAATAAAGACTAAAATTATAATTGAATTTGTGTATTCTGTTGGGCTGAATTTTTGTACCGTGAGACGTCTTTATTGTTGTCATAGGCTAAGGTAGAAGAGTGGTTTAATAGTTGGTTAATTGATTAATTGTTGATTTAAATTTAAGAGTGAATATCCAATCTGACTTTTCGGCTCCAAATAAAAAAGAAAATACCTTTTTCGGCCATGATTTTACTTTTATGGGATTCCTGTGTCAAAAAAATATTGATATGAAAGCTGATCAGTCTCATAAAAATAAAGATGAGAGACAAAAAATATATTTTTTTTATTAAAGACCTTGTTTTTCAAAGTATTTGTGATGGCTATTTAGGATTTTTATTCTAAATTTTTTTAATCTCCCTGATGAAACTGTTTTACTTTTCGGATTAAATAATTATATGTTAAAAATGAATTGTTTAATAAATTTTGGTTTCATATGTTTTGGAATTTAACTTAAATATATTATAACTATTAATTATAAGATTAAATATAATTCAGTGGACGATAATAAATTGCAGATTGCTTAGTATCATCTTAAGCTAAGCACAAAGATTCAAACAAACAACAAAAAGACAATGTGTTTTAGGTATAACAACTTAATTAAATGAAAAGCATGCTTCATGATAAATTTGTTTTAAAGATTTAAATGTAAGGAATATATAAATTAAGAGTTTAACTTTAGGGTAAAGTATTAAATTGGTCTTTTATGTTTGGGCGTAATTCTGTTTTTTATGGTATAAAGTATTCTATTTGAATCCAAAGTCATTTAGCTTCAATTTAGTCCCACCAGGGGTCAAAGATAAATAATTAACGAAATGTCCTACAATACATAAGAACAAGGTCGATAATCTAGAGAATAAGTACAAGCTTCAACTGCACAAAATCAACCATGAACATTTATTTATCATTTTTCCTATAATTAAAATGAAATACTTTCTATAAAACTAAAAAAAAATGTTTAATACATGTATTGATGCATCCAGAGTTGATTTTGTGCCTCTGGAGCTTGTACTTATTCTCCAAATTATCGACTTTGTTCTTATACTGCTGTCATGTATGACATTTTGTTAATTATTTATCTTTGACCTCACGGTAGGACTAAATTGAAGCTAAATGAAATTTTTTTGGATTCAAATAAGACACTTTAAATTTTAAAGATCAAAACAGGATTACGCCTAAACGTAGATGACTAATTTAGTACTTTACCCTTAATTTTAATGTATTGATAGTATAAACTATTTTAAATAATTATCCAATTATATCCTTTTTTTAGGACCATTCACGTAAATAATATAAAAAATAATTATTTTTGATGACGTGACATTTCATGATTGGATACACAGGTAAAAAATACAAGGATATGAACATGTTATATGTGATGCTTGAGTAGTTACATGTTTAAATTCCAACTATGCTAATAACTTAGGAAAAGTTGTTATGGATTTATTGAATAGAACTGCTTTAGTTCAAGGTAGCTATGGATCTTTTCTTGCCCCCTATGTCTGTGAATTAATTTTCTTTATGATCATTTATAGGTTTCATGAAAACCAAAGGCTAATGAAATTATATGACAGATTTTGTGATATATCTTGGTGATGTGATTACGGCTAACAACATAATGGTTGCAAATGCAAGCTTGTACTGGGATCAGGCAATCTCTCCTACGCAAAACAGGGGCATACCTTGGGCCAGTGTATTCGGAAACCATGACGATGCTGCTTTTGAGTGGCCATTAGAGTGGTTCTCAACACCTGGGATTCCTCAAATCCGTTGCCCTCCAACCGAAACTTTTTGTTCAGGTACTCGGTAATACGTTTCAGATAATTAAGGTTCTTGTTATTGTACAGTTTCTTGATAGGGAATTGAAAATATAATCATAGTATATGATCTTTAATACATTCGTAGAAGTAGGTTGATCTGGTTTGTGTAGAGTTATGAATATTTCTCTGAGGATTAAAGAATAGGTTGTTTGTAATTTTCAAAGAGAGAAATATTAGGGAGCCAACACTTTTTAGTAATATTATCCAATATTTTTAGCTAACATTTTAATTTTATACTATTAAAATTAGGATTTGAAGTTTAAGATTTAGAATTTAATACTTAAAATTTATCTAAATAAGTTAAAATTGAATAAAAGTACTTTATTTTTTAAAAAAATATTTTTTTTTAACTCAAAAAAGTCCATCCAAACTAACACTTAGAATATTGGCAAGTGTCAGCCAAAATTGATAAATTTTGTTGGTCATGTAGCATTACTCAATCAGGTATAGTTATCTAGTTAGCTAGTAAAAGCACACAAACAAGTTACAAGTGCATGCAAACACTCATAGGGACACAGTTGGAGGAGAGGCACTTGAGCGAGAGATACGTGAAGAAGCTAGTGACAAGACGAAAAATTCATCACGTCAGAAAACTTGTCCACTGAAATCGCGTTTTAGTTGCTGAGTTTTGGTTACGTTTAATAAATTCAGACCATGCTGATTCAGATTTGATCATTTTCAGGAGAAGAAGGATGTTTCAAAGGAACAGGACGACTTGAACTACTAAAGAACGAGATCAAGCACAATGGTTCTTTCTCTACCTATGGTCCTAGAAATCTTTGGCCAAGTGTCTCTAACTATGTCCTTCAAGTTTCATCATCAGAGGATCCACAATTGCCCGTGGCTTTCCTCTACTTCCTTGATTCTGGTGGTGGTTCGTATCCGGAAATAATATCTAGTGCTCAGGCAGAATGGTTTCAGCAGAAAAGCAAACAAATTAATAGTGATTCAAGGTAGAATAAAGCATTGCATTTATATTCGGATAAACAGTTTTTCTTCTGGTTTCTTATTTGTGTTTTTCAATTAAGAACTCTGATGCACGGACACTAACACAACACCAGACACAACACGAAATATGAGACACATAAACATACGAATTTTAAATTTTTACAAGACACGAGAATACATGTTAAGATTGGTGAGTTTTAAATTCTTACAGAATATTTAAAATATTTTCATGTTTTAATAAATAATAATATATGCTATTTTTAAATTCATTTCAAGAATACATGTTAAGAATAAGATTCGAGATGTAATAATTAGGTGTGTCTAAGCATCTTTGAAAAAGAATTTTTTATTTTTTATTAAGATACGGTTAGACAAAAAAAACACGCAAAATGCGTATTGATAAGTGTCTTGTCCAAAATATGTTCGACACCCAGATACGATAAGTCAGCAAAGTTTAGTGCTTCATAGATTAAGAAAATAACTAGAAAATAGTTCTTTGATTATCATGTTTTCTCTTGTATTTTTCTCATGACTCAAATGAAGCATATATTATTTGTAATTGGCAGGGTGCCAGAGATTATTTTCTGGCATATACCGAGTACGACCTACAAGACCGTCGCTCCCAAGCTTACAATACAAAAACCTTGTGTCGGTTCAATTAACAAGGAAAGTGTTGCATCTCAAGAAGCTGAAATGGGTATCATGAATCTTCTTGTGAATAGAACTTCTGTCAAGGTAAGTTCTAAGCCATCTTGGTGAGTTGGAAATAAAAAAGTTGTAGGATTATGACTAGTTAAGTAATACACTTCTTATTAACCAAGTAATACACTTCTATCTAGTTAAGTAATCTCTCACAAAGAAGGATGAAAGTATCTTATCATTGGCCTGGTTGCGTTTTAGGAATAATAGCAAAAATTTATCCTATAATCTTATCATATGTTATAATTGATTAAATCTCTTCTCATCCAAATGCAAACATCGTTAAGATTGGTGAGTCTTTTGCTTGATTGTTGATTTTATTTTGAGAAAATGGAAAATATTTTTTTTAGTGATACTTTATTAATCTTGACCATATAATAGGTATAGGGAGAAAAGTATGTACATATACACAATCTTTGGGATTTAGCAGAAGCATCCCAAAAGATTATAACCCAACCATTATAGTGCCAAGCTCCCTCTTGTCAGCTAAAGAGTTGTCCTCTATACTGTGGTATTATTAGATATATAATTATTCATGTGTCTCCACCTGATAATTTAAGTTTTTAGGATATGATTTCATGATAGGTATCCCGTGCAAGCTTATAACAAGTCCTAGATCTCATTCTTCTCGTGGATATTTGGTAAAGCAACACCTAGTGGTATTGAGAACCAGAAATTTTTGTGTAACTTAGATGAAAGTAAGTTTGATATTCTAATTTATTTAATTTGAAATTCTTTTACTCTAAAACCTTTTCTTTCCCATGAAGAATTTAGATCTCCAACCTACTAAAATTGGGTAATCTTTAAAAAAAGTTTAACTTTCCGAGTCATTTTTCCGAGCAACCATTCTCTTTAATCATAAATTGAATGGATTCTTTAAGTCCCAGTGCCTTTGCTTTACACACGGATGAAGTTGCACTAATCCCAGTATCTCACACAACATCACCAAATGTAAGGCTCGTTTGGTTAGTGCCTCAAAGACATAACATCTTAGAGGAATGACATTAGTATCTGTGTTTTAGTGTCCTCTTCTACCTTATCTCTTGTTCCAAAATCCAAATGCAGCATTTCTCAATTCGAACCCCCTCGATTTTTGAAGTACTCTCAACCATCTCATTACTTTTATCCAATTCTGTAAACATTTTATCAGCATAAATATAGGATACTCCTAATTTTCTCACATAATATCTTTTCATATACATCAACATCTTCAATAATTATTTAATTCCTTAACATCCACGATGCCTATATATAACTGTAAAGAACAAAATGATCCATTTCTTTTGTTTCACACTATAAATTCTGATTTTAACTACAGACCAAAATAGTTACTGTGATTATTTGGCATTACACACACCAACTTTAACCAATTATAGCAACCCTTAATTTTCCAGGAGAATTCGCAATGCAAGAATAAATGGTTATTAGTTTCCTCGATGATAGAAATAGGTTTCTATTGTTTATAGGAGGAGATGTAAGGAGTAGATAAGCTGAATTTTCACTACTTAATTCATAATTGTTGCTGGTTGGCTGCTAGTTAGCTCTTTTAAGCTAGTTTAGCAGGTTAGGAGCAGTAGTTCTAGGCTTAACTACTGCCTATAAATTCTAGGGGTTAGTTAGTTCTAGTTAGTTTTATTCAGTTTGTTAATTTAGGAGAGGAAAATTCTCTCCAGAGTTGATTAGATCCAACAATGTATTTTAATTAGGGATTGTGATTTACAATCCCTAGTTCATCAATAAAATCCCCTAATTCTGCTAGCTCTTAGTTCCTACCAACTATTATCAGAAGTCCATAGATCTTGGTACTTGTGGTGAATGGTGCAACCACGATCACACAAAATGGAAGGGAGATTGGATGTGATGGAATTGCGTTTTAACTGATTTGAAGACCTGTGTCGCGCGTTGCAGGAGATGCTGCAGAGGACCGATGCACGAGTGGATTCCATGGAGCGAGGCGCTCCAATCCACCACGACCGGAGTTCTCCGGCGTTGCACCAGGCCGTCGCCGGCTCGGAAGGAAGCAGAACCGCACCGGAGTAGTGGTGAAGATTAGAACTCCTGATATTTCGAGGTGAGGACGCGATGACTTGGATCGAAAGTATAGAGCAGTTCTTCCTGCTCAGAGCGGTGCTAGAGGAGGAGTGGCTCGCGGTGGCGACGTTCGCCATGGAAGGCCGCACGTTCACATGGTTTAGGTGGTGGGAGGCGACAAGCTC
>NC_029786.2:69471843-69501242 GCF_000816755.2 Arachis ipaensis
ACAGTCGAATTCGGTCCGGGACTATGTCGAATCAGTTCGTGCTTCACGCGCGGCCTTTCCGCGGAATTGTGCTGGAATTGCTAATGGACCTTTTCTTGAACGGCCTGAAATTGGAAGTGGGTGAAGAATGTAAACTGTTTCCATATCAGTCAGTGGATGAGTTGATGGAGTTGGCACAAAAGGTAGAAAATCGCAACATTGCCTTGCCAGGAGTATCAGGACACAGTAAACCACCGACTTCCAACTTTGTCATTACCAATTCACCTGCCACCAAAGCTGTGCACCCTGCTACAGCGTCTGATTCTGCAGATCATAAGGGCGTAGAGTCAATGATGAATCCCTTGCGATGGCGCAGATTGAGACATCTCAGCAACGAAAAGTATCTGGCGAAGTGTGCCAGGGAGAATGTTTCTTCTGTGTTGAACTGTACTCAACGGACCATGTATACAAGAGCAAGGAGTTCAAGCTGCTAATCATGGAAGCAGAGGCTAAGGAAGGAGACTGGTTGGAGCACGAAGTTGTTCTGGACATAATAGAACAACTAGAGCTCAAACTTTCATGTTCCAATCGCCACCATAGGTCGTTCAAGGTGTGGGCTGAGGTGAAAGGGCATCGAGTGACGGTGCTGGTTGATTGTAGGGCCTCGGATAACTTCGTAGCACCAGAAATTACAGCAAAATCGGCGCTGGTCATAGATACTACACCTAAGTTCCGAGTGAGGGTGGCTGACCATCAAAATTCAGGGGGACAGGACAGATGCAACAGAGTAACATTAAGCTTCCAAGGGCTGTTCATAACAACGGATTTCTACCTTTTTTGCATCGAAGAATCGGAGTTTGTTTTGGGGATGGAATGGTTAGACAAGTTGGGAGTCATTAGAGCAAGTTTTAAGGATTCTTGGATCAAGATACTCAAGGGTGGGGGCCTTTAATTTTGAAAGGTGACCCAAAACTGTGTTAAGGTGGGCTAAATTTACACTCGGCTTCGATTGTAAGTGTGCCACAGTTGATACATACAGTGTTGGACGATTACGAGGTAGTCTTTCATCCACTATCAGGGCTACTGCTGCATCATTCGCATGATCATGCTATTCCCTTAAAAAGGAAGGAGCTGTTGTGCCTAATATTAAGCCTTACCATTTTTCATATCACCAAAAAGTGATAATTGAAGAAATGGTTACGGAGATGCTGGTTTTAAGAATCATTCGGCCTAGTATAAGTCTGTATGCTAGTCCCATCTTGCTGGTCAAGAAGAAAGATGGAGGTTGGAGATTTTGTGTGGACTACCGCGCTCTAAATGGGATCACCATAACGAATAAATTTCCAATTCTAGTCATTGATGAGCTTTTGGACGAGTTAGCAGGGGTGTCGATTTTTTCCAAGCTTGATTTGAAGTCCGGGTATCATCAAATTAGGATGCGCGATTAAGACATTCACAAAACTTGCTTCCAGACGCATGAGGGACACTACGAATTCTTGGTAATTCCTTTTGGCCTAACCAACGTGCCGAGTTCTTTTCAAGCTTTGATAAATGACATCCTTAAGCCGTTGCTTCGGAAGTTTGCATTAGTCTTCCTCGGTGATATCTTAATCTACAGCCGGGATGTCGAGAGTCATGTCGTTTCACTTGTTGCAAGTATTTTGCATTATCACCACCAATAAGCTTGTGTTAAATTCCAAGAAGTGTACATTTGCGGTGGATTCAATGGAGTATTTGGGCCACATAATCTCGACTGAAGGGGTGGCTACAGACCCTAGCAAAACAGCAGCCATGCTTACTTGGCCAGTCCCTAAGGATGTACGTGCCTTGCGGAATTTTTTGGGCCTCACTGGGTACTATTGGCGGTTTGGGCAAGGATATGGCATCATTGCCAAACCATTGACAGATTTAACAAGAAAGAATGCTTTTAAATCGAACGCTAAAGCCATGGCAGCCCTTCCCACATTGGCTGTCCCAGATTTTTCACAAGAGTTTGTCATAGAGACCGATGCCTCGAGCGAAGGGTGGGGGCCGTGCTGTCTCAACAGGGGCGCCCGATTGCATTTCTAAGTCAAGCATTGTCACCAAGAGCGTGTAAAAAATCAGCTTACGAGAGAGAATTGATGGTAGTGGTGCTTGCTGTCCAGAAATGGCAACATTACTTGCTGGGAAGTCATTTCATGGTGCTAACGGACCAGCGGAGCTTGAAGTTTCTTACCAAGCAACATTTGATGGATCCGGCCCACCTCCAGTGGACAAAAAAGTTGTTGGGCTTGGACTCCGACATCAAATATCGGCCGCTATTGGAAAATAAGGCAGCGGATGCTCTTTGGCGGCAAATGATAGCTAAGGCTATCTTGGTAGTGCACATAAATCTTTGGGATGGTATAGATGCTAAGATAAAGGAAGATCCAGAGATGTAAAAAATGGTGATTGCCTTGTAGTAGGGGTCTGAGGATTTCCCTGGTTACTCCTCAAGGAAAGGGAAGCTGTTCTATCAAGGAAGAGCAGTGTTATCGGCAAATTCGGCTCACATACCCTCCCTGTTGGCCAAGCATCATGACAGCAGGATGAGGGGCCATTCGGGGTACTTTTGTACATACAAGAGGCTGGCGGTAGAGGTCTATTGGAAGGGGATGCAGCGATGGGTGAAGGATTATGGACGCTTGTTTTATTTGCCAACTGAAAAGAGATTTGGTAGATTCTTGTGAGAGAGAGAGAGAGAGAAGAGAGAGAGAGAGAGAGAGAGAGAGAGAGAGAGAGAGAATTCAAGAAGAGAGGATATTTGTGATTGAATGCACCACCGAATTTTACACCAGACTTTGGTTTATATACAGCTATGATAAGCCTCTCTTTACAACACACTCAACTTCACTCTCAGCGTGGCACTACTCACTAACAGACTTCTAACGTGTCTAACTAACTCCAACTTAATGCTTTTGACTACTACTTACTCTCTATACTTTCATCCCCCCTCAAACGAAGGCATTGAACATCTTCAATCCTGAGTTTGCTTCGAAAGTCAAGGAACTTTGTGGAAGAAACTGCTTTGGTCATTATGTCTGCAATTTGAACATCACCAAGGATGTGTTTCACTGCAATTCTGCCAGCAGCAACATGATCACGAACAAATGCCAAGTCAACTTCAAAGTGCTTTGATCTAGAGTGCCAAACCGGGTTGGCAGACAGGAGCACAGCGCCAGAGTTGTCACAATACACTTTTGGAGTTGGACCTGTGATGTGAATTTCACGTATAAGCTTTGTCAGCCATAGCAATTCTGCTACAACAGCCGCAATACCTCTATATTCCGCCTCTGTACTTGATCTAGAGACACAGTGTTATTTCTTAGAGGACCAAGAGATAAGATTCCTCCCCATATACACACAATAACCAGCAGTAGACCTCCTATCTTCAATATCTGAAGCCCAGTCTAAATCAGTGTACCCAGTTGGAGACAGGTCAGAGCACCTCTGTAAATGCAAGCCCAAGGAAGTGGTTCCTTGTAGATACCTTAATATCCATTTCACTGCCTTCCAATGTGATTCCCTTGGTGACTGCATAAACTGACACACTTTATGCACCGAGAAAGCCAATTCGGGTCTGGTGATAGTGACATATTGCAAACTCCCCACTATAGAGCGGTACAAGCCAGCGTCGCCAAACAAGTTGCCATCTTCCGAGGTCAATTTCAGATTAGATGTCATGGGAGTAGGAGAAGGTTTACATCCATCCATTTTCACCCTCTTCAACAAATCATTGATGTACCTTGTCTGGGAAAAAACAAGACCACCAGTGGTAGTCTTGGTGACCTCGATTCCCAAGAAGTAAGATAGTTCACCCATGTCTTTAAGAGAAAATTTGCTATTAAGCTTTGTTGTGATGTCCCGAATTGTTACTGAAGAGGTTCCAGTGATGATAATATCGTCAACGTACACCAGTAAAAAGGTAGTGGAATCAGAAGAGTGCCTGACAATTAGTGATACATCATACTTGGTGGGGGTGAATCCCAACCCATGCAGTGCATTAGAGAGCTTAGTGAACCAAGCTCTTGGCGCTTGTTTGAGTCCATATAGTGATCTGGTGAGTCTACAAACCACATTTGAGCCTCCAATTTCAAATCCTTGAGGCTGCCTCATGTAAACTTCTTCATGAAGGTCGCCATTTAGGAACACATTGTTGACATCAAGCTGCCTAATGCTCCAGCCTTTTGATAGTGCCAGTGTCAAAACCAGTCTTATTGTTGCCGGTTTAATAACTGGGCTAAAGGTTTCTTTGAAATCAATTCCATCCCTCTGACTGCACCCTAAAGCAACCAGCCTTGCTTTATATTTGTTGATTGAGCCATCCGCATTGTATTTGACTCGAAATACCCATTTGCTACCAATAGCATTTCGGTTCTGTGGCAATTCTTCAAGTCTCCATGTATTGTTTCTCATTAGTGCTGTATACTCTTCTGTCATTGCTTATCTTCACTTGGGGTCACTCAATGCTTCTCTTGCTGATGTCGGTTCAAGGCTCTTTTCAGTGTTTGCTTGAAAGGCCTTCGGTTTTCTGATGCCATTTTTCGATCTCGTAATCATGTGATGGCTACCTGATGGAGGTTCCTGTTGGTGTAAGGGTGAGGGGTCAATGCCAGGTTGCATTAAGGATTGAGAGTGGTCAATGGATAAACTAGTGTTAAGTGATGGTGACGGTGAGGGAGTAAGGTGGGTAATAAGAGAGTTGGGAGCAAGGTTTGTTGGTTGAGAAGGTGGAAGGCACACAGTGGAAGGTGGTGGCTAGTTTGGGAGAACAGGAATGGAAGGCAATAGGTGTGGATAGGAGATTTCTCCTTTAGTGGTGGAGATGGTAGTCTTCTTGGAACTGTACATTTCTTGTAACAAGAACCTTTCCTGTTTTTGTTAAGCATTTGAATCCCTTATAATGAATTGCTGGACCAAGATACACACAGGGCTCAGATCTGAACTGTAATTTATTAGTGTTGTAAGGTCTGGTGTTGGGATAGCAGAGGCAACCAAATACTCTGAGCATGGACAAAGAGGGACTCTTTCTAAATAGTTTTTCAAAAGGAGATCTGAACTGCAAAACTGGTGTGGGAAGCAAGTTTATGAGCTGAGTAGCTGTGGTGAAAGCATCTCCCCAATACTTGATAGGCACACTGGCTTCAGCTAGTAATGATAAACCCATTGTAGCAATGTGTTTATGTTTCCTTTCGGCAGCACCATTCTGTTGATGAATATGTGGACAAGAAAAACGATGCAAGATACCTTCTTGTTTGAGGTAATTAGACAAAGCAATATACTCCTTTGCATTATCCGATTGTATACATTTAATCTTTGCATTAAGTTGGAGCTCAACCATTTTCTTAAATTCAACAAAAACTGACTGCAATTGTGACCTATTGTGTAACAAATAAATCCATGTAAATTTAGAATAGGCATCTATAAAATGAACATAATATCGGGCTCCTTTTATTTCAGAAATGGGTGCTGGACCCCAAATGTCTGTGTACAAAAGTTCTAAAGGTGAATGGATTATTGTTTCTGACTTAGGAAAGGGAAGCTGTTGTGCTTTTCCCATACAACAAGCATTACACAATGAGTTTGAAGCAGTGAAAGGAATTTGGTAACTTCTAAGAATTCGAGTAAGAACATCAGAAGAGGGGTGTCCTAATCTAAGCTGCCAAAGCTTGAAATTTGACAGTCCAGCCACTGTTGCAGCATAAGCAGCTGGTGAGTGTGCTTTATTGGTGACAGCAGGTCCAAAGGAGTACATTCCAGCTTTAACTGTTCCTTGGAGAAGCGTCTCCTTGGAATCCTGAGATTTCACTAGACACGTGTGAGGGTGAAACTCAACCCAGACATTATTATCACATACAAATTTATATACACTCAACAAATTCTTTTTGATATCTGGTACATGCAGTAGTTTTTGCAATTTAAAAGTGTAATTAGAAGAAAATGGTTTGATTAATGAGCTTCCAACTTTAGTAATTGGCAAAGAATTTCCATTACCTACAATAACCTGTTCACTTCCATTGTAGTTGCTGTATTCAGGCACATTTGATGGATCTGGAGTCATGTGGTATGTTGCACCTGAGTCCGGGTACCAATTTGGATCATAAACTGTGGATGGAGCAGCTGCCATTGCAACATTTGCCTGAGCATTGTGTCCACTGTTCTAGCTTACATACTCTTTATTGAACCTGTGCCAACATTCCCGTGCTAAAATGCCCTGGTCTTTCACACACTTGACACACTAATCTGAAGAATTGGCCTCTTCCTCTTCCAGAACTTTGGTTGAATCCACTTGTTCTTCCTCTGCCTCGCGGAGCATAGCTACCTCTTGACTGAAAACCTCTTCCATTTTCTCTTCCATATCCTCTTCCATTATAGTTGTCAGGTCTTGTGTAATTGTCAGTTCTTCTTTGAGTTGCTGTATGAGTCAGATTTGCTTGAATTGAGCCTTTCTTGAATTTTTCAAACCATTCCTCTTGTGTGAGTAACAACGCTTCCAGCGCTCCTACTGAGATTGGATTATCTCTAGCATTTATCGAGGTGATGAACGAACAGTACTCTTCTGTTAATCCAGCAAGAATGGCTTCAACATGAGCAGCTTCATCCACAGGATCTCCAACAGAGATCAATGAATCTACAGTTTTCTTGATTTCAAGAAGATAATCATTCATGGAACCTTCCTTCTTTGTATCACTCAGCTTGCTTCTGAGTTGTCTAATCTTGGCTTAAGTTTGCGAAGCAAAGAACATCTCCAATCTCTTCCAGATCTGATGTTAATATGTGCAGCCTACCATTCGTGCAGTGAATGATGAATTCATTGAAGTTAAAAGCCAAGATTTCAATAAAGCATCTTGCCTTTTCCAAGCCCTAAATTCTGCAGTGCTCTTTCCTCTTTTTTCATCTTCAATATCGAGTTGAACTGTTTTGGTATGTTGTCTCCTTTGATGTGATTGATGAGATCATGACCTTCAATCGTTGCTTCAACTTGCTCCTTCCATGGCAAGAAATTTTCTTCATCTAACTTGATTGCAATCGGATTTGAAAAGCTGTGTATCACTTCTGTGCTGTTTCTATTTGTTTCTGGTTCCTCCATTTCTGCGCCCTAGGCTCTGATACCATGAAAAGAGATTTGGTAGATTCTTGTGAGAGAGAAAGAGAGAGAAGAGAGAGAGAGATAATTCAAGAAGAGAGGATATTTGTGATTGAATGCACCACCGAATTTTACACCAGACTTTGGTTTATATACAGCTATAATAAGCCTCTCTTTTACAACACACTCAACTTCACTCTCAGCGTAGCACTACTCACTAATAGACTTTTAACGTGTCTAACTAACTCCAACTTAATGCTTTTGACTACTACTTACTCTCTATACTTTCACCAACAAAGCAAATACGTCGCGCTTAAGCCAGTGGGACTGCTGCAATCCTTGCCAATTTCGGAGAGAATATGGGATATATCACTATGAATTTTGTGGTCGGCTTGCCTAAGACAAAGGGCATGGACACCTTTTTTGTGGTAGTCGACTGGTTGAGCAAATATGCCCACTTTATATCGTTATCACACCCTTTTTCTGCCAAGGAAGTGGCTGGAATTTTCATTAAGGAGGTGGTAAAGCTTTATGGATTTTCGAAATCCATTATTTTTGACCGAGATAGAGTTTTCATGAGTAGATTTTGGTTCGAATTATTTCAGGCAGCGGGCATGAAACTGAAATATAGCATCGCGTTCACCCACAGACGGACAGGCAGACAAAGGTGGAGAATAGGTTCCTCGAGACATACTTGAGGTGCTTTGTGGGTGGATATCCAAAGAGGTGGTTGGAATGGTTACCAAGGACAGAATATTGGTTTAACAGGACCTTTAATGCTTTAGCATGCACTACCTCATTTCAGGCCGTTTATGGGGTGCCTTCCTAATTTTGTTCCGAGAAGAGACATACCCATCGCAGGTTGAGAAAGTGGCTGCACTGGCAGCGATCAGAGATGCGGTTCTAGCTGACTTAAAGCAGCATTTGATGCAAGCTAAGTAGAGAATGAAGCAAATAGTGGATAAGAAGAGAAGGGAGTTGGAATTCGGGATAGGAGACTGGGTGTACCTCAAGCTACAACCTTACCAAATCTGTTCCTTGGCTCAAAGGATAAATGAGAAATTGAGCCCTTGCTTTTATCAGCCTTTCAAAGTGCTAGAGAGGGTGGGCCTAGTGGCATACCGATTGGTGCTGCCGAACGGGTGCAAGCTCCACCCGGTCTTCCATGTAAGCAAGTTGAAGAAGGTTGTCCCGGCATCACAGCAACTGCATGTTTTTCCACTAGCGATGGCAAAGGATGGCGAATTAATGGTGCAGCCCGAAGGTATTTTGGCATCTAGGTTAGCGGGGGATGGCTCCTTAGAATACTTGGTTTGTTGGCAAGATCTTCCATCATGCGAGGATAGCTGGGAGGAGGCTGCCGAGTAATGATAGGAACAGGTTTCGATTGGTTTATAGGAGGAGAGGTAAGGAGTAGATAAGCTGAATTTTCACTACTTAATTCATAATTGTTGCTAGTTGGCTGCTAGTTAGCTCTTTTAAGCTAGTTTAGCAGGTTAGGAGTAGTAGTTCTAAATTTAACTGCTGCCTATAAATTCTAGGGGTTAGTTAGTTCTAGTTAGTTAGAAAATTCTGTTCAGTTTGTTAGTTTAGGGGAGGAAATTCTCCCCAGAGTTGGTTAGATCTAACAGTGTATTTCAATAAGGGATTGTGATTTACAATCCTTAGTTCATCAATAAAATCCCTTAATTCTGCTAGCTCTCAGTTCCTATCACATCCACATCACAAAACACAAAATTTCTAAGTTATCATTGAAAGGAAAACATAACTTCACATGGCTTAATGTAGAAAGATAAATGGGCATTTGATTTTAGTTTTTCATTAGTTTAGGTGTTATTGGAGCATTAAATTTTAGGTATAAGATTGTGATTCTAATTACAACATACTATAGGGATTATGAGTTCTCACTTGTTTAATACCTAAAGCTTTACTTATAAATTTTATATTATTATGCTTTTTTATTGAGACGTTGCTTGAAATTCCTGGAGTTTTATGTGAATAGCGCTCATTGCTGATAACAAAACCGTTTTGAAAAGATTCTTTGTAGTCAGTCATATCTTGAAAACACATTCACGTGGTACTCGATGAACATAGAATAATTTCTCCATTTTGTTGCACTATTTGATCATCCTTTAAATGAGATTCTTAGATGTTCCTTTTTATCCATTATCTTATTTTGTCCAGTTGTTTATTTTGTTAATTTTAATTTGCACTTGTTTAGCATCCATCTGCTATTGGACCCACAAACTGAATCCATTTACCTTGTTTTACTTCAGATTTTAATGTATTTTTTTCTTTTAAGGATAGAAATTTATAAAATTTGTGAAACATCCAAGAACATACGTATGCCACTTTGCCACTATAGCTCACAACATAATACAGCCGGAGTTCCCAACAAAATAGTAAAATGTATCAATGATGTCTTCTTATGAAAGTTAGATATTTTAATTTTGGCCTCTCTAAATTTTGTTAAGATGTTAGTCCTTCTCTTTTACTGTTGGCCCCTTATAGCTCCAAATTTTGGTCATTGTTAGCATTTTAAAACATATTTTTGGTCTTGTAAAGTGCTCTTAGTAGTTTTTAAATCATCAAAATATTTGACACTAATATATCTAGCTTTAAAAAAAAACACGTTAGAGTTACTAAAACTAAATCCAAAGCAACTCATTTACTGCAATTACAAAAGTATTTAAACTTTTTAACCTTTCATAAATTGCAGGCAATATTTGTTGGACACAATCATGGCTTGGATTGGTGCTGCCCATACCAAAAACTATGGCTATGCTATGCAAGACACACTGGCTATGGTGGCTATGGAGATTGGCCTAGAGGAGCTAGAATTCTAGAGATCACTGAGAATCCCTTCTCTCTAAAGTCTTGGATAAGGATGGAGGATGGACAAATGCACAGTGAAGTTGGCTTAAGTTGAAGGTCCATCATCTAAGTATAGAAAATGTTTAATCAAAAGTAAATACTAAAGACACCTATGACTTAAAAAAGTAAATACACTGGAAAATAAACGAAAATTGATGCTAGCAAATTTGTAAATTTGTATTCTTTGCGGGCATACGTGTGCACGGGATTGTAGATATACATTCTTATGTATCTTGTTATTGAATTCACTATACATATTGTTCTTGTGTGGTGAGCATTGTAGGATGTATAACTCGTTTTGTCCAGGTCTAAACTCGCCTTCGCTTGAAATGGATAAGGTATAGCTCCGAGAAAATCAGTGGCAGTGGATACCTGCAAAAATATTCCAATGCTCAAGTAAGAGTGAGAGAAGAATAGTGTATATTCAGAATAAATAACATACTTTTTTCCTTATTAGAGTTTCCTAACATTTTTGTTATAGGCAGGTTACAACGTTGACCTAGTCTATTGGCAACTGCTCCTCAGTCTTATCTGAAACTTAATGAAATAAATATGTTAAATTTATAATGCATGTGTGAAAAGGAAGATGGCCTTTTGTTCAGCTAGTCAGTTTTTGATTTATAAGTATAGTGGGTTCGAGGTATAATGGACAAAACATAGCTCCCAAGCTTAACCTAGGAAAATTTTAATAAAATAGGTTGAATTTTTGTGACCTATAAATCAACATTTTGTAATAATGTGGGCAGCCACCTGATGGAGGAAAATCGTCGGTTAGGAATTTTCACAAAATAAATCTCGTCGAAGTATAGATCCAAACCAACAATTAACCCTCAATCAAAGTTTAATTTGTTTGTCACTTAAGTCAAACATAATAAAAACCGAGAGTATTTAAATCTCGGGTCATCTCTCAAGGAATTACAGGGAACTGTGCATATTATTGGTTATGGGAAAATATTTTTGGGGTTTTGGAATAAGAGACAAGAAATGTAAATAACAAGAAAGTAAGCTAACAACTAAGAAAGGTCTTGGCAAGAGGTGAGAATTGGAATTTCTATCTTCATTATCATCCTCAATTGTGATGGTAATTGTCTTTTGCTCTCACTTAGTTATCCTCTAACAATTAAAGAAAAGTCAAGTGAGCAAAATTAACTCTAGTCTACAAGTCCTAATCAAAGATTAGCTTTAGTGGAATTCAAGCTAACTAGCAATCCGCAATCACAAATCAACAATAGATTTTGATAATTCAAGAGTTTCTAATGCTCAACCCAAGCTATGAATACAAAAATCTACTCTAAAACCAAGCCAAACATTTTATCAAACACTTGGAAGGCATAAAAGAAAAGTATGGTAAAATTGCAAGAGTAATAAAATCTAAAGCTACCAACTGTAAAATAACAATAATAACAACTCAATTGAACAACTATAAATATAAAAACATCAAATTGCATTAAACAAAATCATGATCCAATAAGAGTTTATAAACATAAAAGTGACCAAAATAAGAAATTAACAAGAAGAACAAAGAAAATTAAAGCAATAGAACAAGGAAAAGTAAAGGAAACTAGATCAATACAAGAAATTAAACATAAATCTAAGATGCAATTAACCTAAACCTACCCTAATTCTAGATAGAAGAGAGAGCTTCTCTCTCTAGAATATAACCTAAAGCATGTTTCTATCTTAACCTAATTGCTCTCCCGTTGTTCTTTCTTGATTTTGGCCTTAAATACTTTAGAAATGAGTTTGATTAAGGCTTGGATGAACTCAGAAATCGCCCCCAGCGTGTTCCTTTAATGAGGTCACGTGACAAGTGCCACGTGTACGTGTGGTGGCCTAGCGAATTTCCTTCCTCATGCGTACGCGTGGCCATGATGTCCACCAAATCCTCATTTCTTTATGAATATTCTATTTTACATTCTTTTTCTTCACTTCTTTGATCCAATCTCCGCCTCCTAAGCCTGAAATTACTAAACAAATACATCAATGCATCTAGTAGAAACTTTTGGAATGCCTGCGAAAGTTCAAGTTCTTTATGAGCGAGCTATCACGGACTTTCCTATATCACCTGATCTTTGGCTTGATTACACTTGATACATGGACAACACTTTGAAGGTTGGTAGTGTTGTCAGCAATGTTTATTTCAGGGCCACTAAGAATTATCCTTGGGTTGGAGAACTTTGGGTAAGATATCTGCTTTCCATGGAGCGTAGTCATGCTTCTGAGAAAGAGTTGGCCGAAGCCTTTGAGAAGTCCTTACGATGCACCTTTTCAACTCTTGATGAGTATCTTGATTTGGTTCTCACTCGGATAGTTGGCTTACGGCGAAGAATGGCATCCATTGGGGAAGAGAATCAGCTGGAATTCACAAAAATAAGGGAGGTCTTCCAGCATGCATCAGATTACCTGTTGCCACCCACAGTTGAAGAATACAGAGGGTTTGCTGCATTTGCATGCTTATTGGGCCTGTTTAGAGGCAAAACTTGGAAAAGACATAACTGCGGCATATGGAGTTTGGGAGAATTTTGTTAGGATATGTGGATCAATGTTAGAGGTATGGAAAATTTATATAGCAATGGAAGTTGAATTAGATCACATAAATGAAGCGAGGTCCATATACAAGAGATGCTACAGTAAAAGGTTTTTTGGAGCTGGTTCCGAGGATATATGCCACTCATGGTTGTGCTTCGAGAGGGAGTTTGGCAATCTCAAAGATTTTGATAATGCTTTAAAAAAGGTTACTCCTCGTCTGGAATAGCTATGATTATTTAGAATGAATCCAACTCAATAGAGGAAAATGAGAATAATCTTAGGAAAAGTGCCCACAACAAGAGAAAGCTTGGGTCTGACATAAGCAAAGAACAGTCTCCTACCAAGCGATAGAGAGGCATTGATAGAGTGGCAGAGAAAGCACCTGTGGAAAATAAACATCATGGGCAGAACTCTTCTCAGGAGACAAAGTTGAAAGATGCTAATCCAAGGAATAATGAACTCGATAACAACCTTCCCCCCAGAGAAAGCAAGACATACTCTGATCAGTGCACTACTTTTTTTTTTTCAAATCTTCATCTTAAAACAAATTATGAACATATACGTAATTTCTTCAGTGGTGTCGGTGGAGTTGTTTCCATTCGTATCTTGAATGACAAGTTCACTGGAAAATTAAGGGCACTGACATATGTGGACTTCTTGGATGATGAGCACCTTACTGCAGCTTTAGCTAAGAACAAGTAGAAGTTACTTGGGAAGAGGTTAAGTATTCTTTGATCTGATCCAAAGCGTGAGAGAATGGAGTCTTTTGCTCCAAAATCCTTGAAAGAACATGCAGATGCTCCTGATCATTCCAGTCGAAAAGGTTCCATGTGCAAAGAAACCGGTGATACTTCCAAGCATGATGTAAATGATGATGGGATCTCTTCTAGAAAGCCAAGGAAGAATACTTTTGTTGTGCCTAGAAATGTCAGACCACTTGGTGTCACTGCCAATAGCTCAAAAAAAGAAAAGGACGATGAGAAGCCAAAATCCAATGATAAATTCAAAAAGATGTTTATTCGTTAAGGGTAATCCTGTTTGTGGTGCCAATACTTTATAACTCTAAAAATAGCAGTTATCTTTGAGATATTTTTGGGTAGAAAGTATGCAAGTTACCTATCTTATATGTTATCTTGTTCTTTTCTATACTAGTAAAAGTTACAAATTACTTGTAGGCATAAGATCCATATTAGAGTTGTTGATGTAATTGACTCTTCTTTATTCATTGTATTTGAGACATCAAAGTTTCTGAACATTAGTACTAATGTCTTGGATTGTCTTTCGTTGCAAGGGTATTTATTATTGGATTCTTAGTCTATTTGTTCAGTTTGTCTTTATGGTTCTTTTCATTCATTAGTTGAAGGTCCAGAATTTTAATTCATTTGAACTATATGTTTACTGTGTTGTCAATGATGACTCTATCGTTGTCTTTACTACTAAATATAAAGTTGATCCTGTGAGTAAAATGTATATGTACTCTATTTACTAGTTTAAAATTGTTGATGTAGATTATGTAATATATGTTCAAAATGGATATGTACACGTGATTTACAATATTTAGGGGTTTAATTTAAAATTGTTGATTCTTCATCTTTTAATATGCACGGCTGCAATTTTGGACTAATTCCAAAATTTGGGAGAATGAAGAATAAAATATCTTGTTATTATGCCTATAACAAATTAGCAAATGTGTGATGAACTACATGGCTCTCAACAACTTCGAAAAGGCCTTATGTTGCAATTTGTCAGCAACGTGTTAAAGACTTGGGTGTTTTAGGGTGTCCAAAGTTGCACATTGAGTAATATGAGATGCTTGATGTTGTATTTAAAGAAAATAGTTTTGCTCTCTTAATAGCTAGTTTTTAAGGCATGGTTCTCCATTTTCCTTAAATACTTAACACACTGCTCTCAGAATTTAGTGGCAAGGTAATCTGGTGTATCCAAATATTACTGTTAGTTTTGGAAATGTTGATGCATGTGGAATGATGACACACATGCTTGCTTATGATGTATGTTGAGGCTTTTTGTCTTAATTGTACATGATTATTGTGCTTTTTAAATGGTAACATTTTGTTTGATTATCCAAAGAAATACAATAGACAACATGATTTACTGAATGCCATTTCAAATCAATCTCTCTCTGTCTCATAATTGTACATGATTATTGCTGGATAAGTGCTTGCCTGCTTGCTCTTTAAGATTCTACTAAAATTTAAAGATTTTAATTCCGATGAACCATATATAATACAAATAGAATGTCCCATTTTAATAAACAATTAGCTTCAATTTGTGCTGTTCTATTAGGCTTTCACAAAAACAGTTGTTAATTAAAGGTAGACACTTGAGATTGTAGTTACAAATGAAGTAGATGGATCATATTAAATGACACAATCTTGTAAATCTTAGTTGTATAAAATTTTTATATGATAGCATCTTGTTATTCTTTACATATTTATTTTTCATTATTAAATATTCTTGTATCCATAGATCTTAGTGGGTAGTGAGGGGAAAAAAAAGTTAGACATCTGAGTGAAAGTTCTAAATGTCGGTATTTTCAATTTTAGAGTTCTGGTCATATTTTAAAGTATAACCTTTTGTTTCATTTTACATTATACTGCATTAAATTTGTGCTGTTTACTGTTTTTTGCTGCAATCTATTGTGATGTTGCATTTTATGTAGATGTAGATTGACACAATGCAGAGCTATAATTTTGAATCCTTGTGAAGATTTAGTTTTTGTTGCCTAGAAATAAAGTATTATTTTCGCAAATCATCCTGCAATATTATTTTGATGTACATTTGCATCTTGAAATCACCCTTATTAATTACTTTATTCAAAATTTCAACTCCTCTTTTTATTTTCTATTTATTTCCATGCAGGTATTGGTTTGAGAATTTCGAGAATGACCAAGGAGTTGTTTATAGAGTGTGGGGGTATTTGGTAACCACGTCATATGGTATTTTATGCACCGAGTAATTTCTTTTTTATGCACACATAGTGATAAGTGATAACAATGTAAAATAACATAAATATGAAATGACATAAATAACATAGTGCTATCTATTTCTAAGATTTCGTTTTTTCTTAATTTATTTGTAACTCTGAATTGTGAAGTAGTTTTTTGTTTGCTCATGTTTGAGATATAATTGACATGTCACGTGTCACTAACTGGTATATCATCATCTCATTACTAGTGGACGGATAATATTCTAACACGTGGTACTGACGCCCTATGTTTGGATGCTATGTTAGAGCATTGTTAACAAAAAATAGTTGAGTGACTAACTTAAGTCACTAATATAAACTTCGGGGACTAAATACAAATTTCAGAGATCAATTTAAGGCGCGAATACAATTTTAAGAACCAATTTGAGTATTATCTTATTATTTATCATGTATGTTCTTTCTTTTTTTTATTCTACAACTACAATTATACTTTGTCAAACATGTGCTATGTTTAAGATGTCCCTCCCAGGTAAGTTGGTGGGTTAAGTACTTTTTTTGTCCCTAAGATTTGGGGTGAAAATCAAATTCATTTCCGACTTTTTTTTGTTATTAAAATCATCCTCAACCTTTACAAACACTTTAAAATCATCCTCCCCTCCATTAACAATTTTTTTTGGACACTTTTATCCTTTAGGTTGTTACCGGTAGTTGATGCCTTTAATGATTAAAAAAATTAAGTTTTTTTTATAATCGGTTGGAGAAATAGAGATTAAATTAAAATTTCACCACCAACCAAAATAATAGAACATCTGCTAGGGTTCTAGAGGTTGTAGTGCAGCCATGGCTTCGGAGAGCTCAAGGTAGTCTCAGAGTCGCTCGTCTGCGTAGAAGAGAGAAATTCTTTGTGGGCATGGTGAGAGACCTGTGCTGCAAATTTCGGGAACGAAAAATGACCTTGGTCGACAATTTTGGGGCTGAATCTACTATGAGGTGCGTTTTTGGGTTTTTGTTCTTGATTGATAATAATATTTTGTTTCTAGGGACTGACTATGGTGGGATCTTGTAGATTAAAGAAGAGTGTTAGTTTTTTCGTTGGACAGACCTAGAAGCTGAAACTGAAGATCTGCATGTTTCAAGGTTGAAGAGAAAAGTTGTATCCCTAAAAGCAAAAGTGAGAGAGTTTGAGTGGAAGTTGAAGGTTGCTGCAGTGTTGGACATGGTTGGTTGGGTTGGTTATTTTTTTCTGGTTGCAGATTTATTGAATCAGAAGCAGGGGCTACCTTATGTAATGCCTCTGAAAATGGCTTGATGAAATCAGGGGAGAAAATAGGGCTCTTTTAGTTAGGATGTATTTAGGCTTTAATGAAATTGTGTTGTTATCTAAGATTTTTTCTTTGAATGAAATTGAGTTTTGTAACTTGACATGTATTGTGTTAATGAAAATCTGCTGTTGTGGCTGGACAGAGTTTATGTTAATGAGTTTGATTTTTGTAGGGTGGTCAAAAATTATGTAAGTGAAATTGTGTACCTGTAATTTGACAAAAAATTGGCAATGAAACTGGATGTAGTAGCCTGGAAGCATTACTCAAGAATTGTGTCAACTCAATTGGTATAGCATGACCTGCTTTGATAATGTATAATATACAATATGCAATATGAATTAACATCAGAGAGCACCACAAGCACAATTATTAAAACACAACTATGTCAAATTTATTAATAAGCATATCTAAATAACAACAAAAGATGAAAACTTCAATCACCATCAAATTCATTAGTTGACAGTTGGACCCAGAACAAAACATTATCTAGTTAAATGTAAACAACAACAAAAGATGGAAACTTCAGTCACCACAAACCAAGAGCAACTCTATTGCTATTTAAACAACATTAAGCGTAAACAGTATGTAATAAGTTTCAGCCAAAATAAAGTCTTACAAACATAGAGTATAATCAACTCAGCACTACATTAATAACATAACAACATCTTAAATGATCTCAAATTTTTAAAGTTTTCCCCAAGCTCTTGGAGGAAGTTTTACCATCAGCCTCAACTTTCTTGGAAAAACATGTACTGCAATGTTGTGACTGAGAGAGACATTCTTGACTGGTTGGCTTGAGCTGGATGCATCCTTCTCCTTAGGCACTAGTGGTGATTGTGTTGAGCTTTTGATGGGCTTCATCCTGGACCTTCAGTGGAGAGTAGCTGTTGTTGGTGTGTTGAGCCTAGATGATGGTGGTATGGGCTTGGACTTGGGCTGGGATGACTTAAATCTGGTTGTGGGTGATGTGCTAGTGGCTGGTTAGGGCTGTGATGATGATTTTTGTTGCAAATTAGACCTCTTCTACCCTCTAGTAGTAGATTGGACAGCAGGCTGTGATGATGACTGATAGGGCGAGGGTTATTGTCATTCTAGAATCTCTCTTAATAGAAATAGAACTTCGTTGTAAGTATAGTTCCAAACCAACTAATAACTCTCGATCAAATTTCAAAGGAATTGGTTGTCACAAGTTCAACCCCAATAAAAGTAACCGAAGTATTCAAATCTCATGTCGTCTCACAAGGAATGGGCAAACATGTGCATCAACATTGGTGAGAATTCCGGGGTTGCAAGTCATGAGCAAGAAATTAAACTAAGAATCCTAACAAGCAAGTAATCTTGAAGTGTAAGAAACTAATTCAAGTGACTAAAGCAAGATGTGAGCAATTTCAAACTAATAAGATAACATCCAATATAATTCTACTCTAAAACTAAACAATTAACTATAACTAAGACAAAGCAATTAGGATTTTTGGGTTTTCAAATATGAATAATAAAAGCAACTCTTGGCTAGACATGAGAATTGGGGTCACCATCCTTATCTAATAACCATATCTTGACAATTATGAGAAACCAAACTCATTAAGTTTACTTCTATACTTGAAGTATATTAAATGGTTTAGTCAACATCAACCCATAAGGTCCAACCTAGCTACTAATTGACTTAGTAGTGGGCTAGTGTCAATGGTTATCAAATTGACCACTAAGAGTTCCCAAATCATCAAATCTATTAGACCCAATGACTCAAATTTACCCAATCCCCTTAGCCTAGGCCAAGAGTAAAGAGAACTACTCCATGATCAAAGGAAACATTTCATCAAACACATGGTAAGCATTACTAAAAGACATACTCAAATTGCAATTAAATTGAAATTAACAAGTACCCACTAACAATTATCAATGTAAATTCACTCAACCAACACAATTAATCATGAAAATCATTAATGTAACATTAACAATTCGAGATCCATAAGATTCACAAAATGGGTAGAAAATGACAAGTGACAAGAAAACATAAATCTAACACAAGATTTAAACAAAATTATACTAAGGAATTCAAATTAAGCAATCAAAACTAGTAATCAACAAGATCCAATTCAGAATTCAACAAGAGAAGATCAAATCAAACTAGATCTAGAGAGGAACAAGGGTTTCTCTCTCTAGAAGAACAAAAACCAAAAACTAGCTAAAAATTGTATCTAAGTGTGAATGAATGATCCCCTGCCTTTCCCCCTAGCATCCTTGGGTCTTTTCCATGCAGAACCAACTTGAATTTGGGCCTCTTGAGCCTCAGAAATTGCCAGACACAATTTCCTTTAATGAGGTCACGTGCAGCTTGTTGCGCGTACGCGCCATGCGTGCGTGCGCACCGATTGATTTTGCGATCCATGCGTGCACGCCATGTACGCGTGCATGCCAGTGTGAATTTCTCTAATCCGCGTGAATGCGCCGACCTATGCACGCCGCTTCCAGCTGTCCACATCCACGCGTGCGCGCGAGGTGCGCGTGCGCGCGAGGTGCGCGTGCGCGCCCATAATGAAATTCCCAAAATCCAAATCTTCATGTTCCTTCCACTTGTGCATGCTTTCTTTCTCTCTTCTAGGCCATTCTTGCCTTATAAATTCTAAAATCACTCAACAAATACGTCACGGCATCGAATGATAATAAAAGAGGATCAAAATATAGTAATTCTAAGGTAAAAGAAGCATGTTTTCCATCATGAAGCAATATTAGAAAGAGAACACAAAACCATGCAATTCTTGTGAATAAGTGTGAAAAATATTGACAAAACCCCCCAAATTCTACATAATATAAACCACAAAATTGGGGTTTATCAATGACTTATACCTGGTTGTGGGTGTTGAAGATGAACTCTTCCTCCCTCTATTGGTTTTCTTGACAGTAGGTTACTTAGGTGGTTGGGCCTAAAATACAGCAAAAAATAGCATTTAATCAACCATTGCAATAAAACCCTAACATACATATTGTGAATACACTTACAAGGAGGGATGGCTTCTTTCATCCTCCCCTCTTGTGACTTGATTCACCACAGTTTGAGCACCTCTGAATCTGCTCCCTCCTAGACAAGTGAGATTAGCTTCTATCCTCAGCTTCATTCGGTCCTCTCTTCCTCTTCTTCACTGGTCTATGGCTAGGCTTCCGATAGGGTGGTGGCATCACATTATCAAAGTCAGTATTCTCCCACAAATCTAGTCCATTTAGAGAGTTGATTACCGAATCATAGCACCTGACATAGGCCTCTTTCTTGTAGCAGTCATCAACATATGCATCCATATTAAGACCTTTAAAGTTGATGCAGCTGATGGCATGTGTGTATAGAATGCCACTGACCTACCACTTCCTACAAGAACACTCACAAGTAGACAAATCAACAACATATTTGTTCAACCCATTTACAACCACATATGTCTGTGCAGCAGACCAATAAGGCCTCCACTCACCAGCTGGTCTGCCCCTCCTCTCTACCTTCTTCTTAATTCGAGGTAAAAATTGTACAATTAAGCTTTTGAATTCTTTCTCTATTAATAGCCCATCTACTTATCAAATAAACCCTAATTTCTTCTAACATAGTAACAATAGGCTTTTTCCTAGACTCTACTATTGCACCATTAAAGCTTTCACACATGTTTTTTACAAGAGTATCGCATTTAGAATGAAAATTAAACCTGGACTTGCTCCAAAATCTACGAGAAATAGCATTCAGATGCCTGTGAGCCTCCACATTGATGATTCAGATGACTGCCATCTCTCTCTCCCACTCCTTTCAGTGTGTAGCCTTTGCACACCTCCACATCAATTGCTTCAAGTGTAATCCAGGAAACTTTTTCCTGAAGTTGTTGTACAGATGGAGGACACAAAACCTGTGGTCAACACCTGGGATGACTTTGTCAAAAACGGGTAGTAGACTATGACAAAGGTGGTAAACAGTTGTGTTATAACAATGTTATTAATTAGAATTAATAGATTCAATAAATAAAAGTTAACACAATAATTGTGAGGGTCGTACCAAGTAATACCTCAGGTGAGTGAGGGTCGATCCCACGAGGATTAATGAACTGAGTAACAATGGTAGAATGACTCACTTAGTTAGGCAAGCAAAAGGTGATGTTTTGAGGTTATAAAACGCAGAAAATATGAAAGAAAATAATAAAAGTAAAGTAAATTATATGAGAGAATAGTTGAGGCTTCGGAGGTGTTTATCTTTCCGGATTGAAACGTCTTACCAACTATTTTAACAATGAATGATTCATTCTATGGCAAACCATAAGTGTCTAAACCCCAATCTCTTAGTGATTTAGCCTCCTCTACCTTTAATCAACCGCCACTCTCGTGGTCACATAATTCTGATTAGAGGGTTAAGCTCAGAAAACTAGTTTAATGCCACAAAAACCCTAATTACCTAAAGCTAACAGGATTTTATGTCACATATCCCAATTAGTTCATGTAATTAGCAATTTAGGAGGATTTGTTTTCAAGATGTACTTCAAGCAAGATAACTCTCTCGAAAATCACAAGAACTCAAGTAGAAAAGGGTCATACTCTCATTCCACCCAATTCATAAGATTAAGAACGAAAATAATCCTTAGAATTGAATCAAAACATTAAATAAAAAAAAAGAATAATAAGCTTAATTCATAAAAATAAACAGAGCTCCTAACCTTAACCAAGAGGGTTTAGTGGCTCATGACTTATAGAGAAAAAATGTGAAAATGCGGAAGTGAGGAGTCCCCCTCCCAAAGGAGAGATCGAGTGTGTCGTCTAGGGAGGAAGAAAGTCTCCTATTTATAATAAAAACCTCTAAGACTAAATCTAGAATTCAAATTCAAACTAAGTCAAAACAAAATCAAATGTAGATCAAATCAAATCTTTTGATTTGAAGCTAAAATAAAATATTGAATTCTAAACCTAAAAGATATTGTTTGTAATAAAAAATTACAAAAAGAAAATAAAATAGGCTAAGAAGTGCTAAATCCACTTGAGAGGTCCAAAAAGGAGTGATTCGGGCTGCGCTGGCGTTTAACACCAATAATGGGCGTTAAATGCCCCAAAGGGGGTTAATATTCCTGTATGCTGAGGTCCCCTACTGGCGTTCAGCATCGGCAAGGAGAAGTTTCTAGCGCTAGTTTGTCCTTCTTGGGCGCTAAACGCCAGGCTCGGTGTTTGGCACTGGATTTGGCAGTGATTCCAGAAGAAAAGTATAAACTATTATATATCATTGGAAAGCTCTGAAAGTTGAATTTCTAATGTCGTTGAGACCGCGTCAATTGGACCTTTGTAGCTCAAGTTATGCTCTTTGGAATGAAAGGAGTTTAGGGTTGACAGTATCTACTATTCTTTCTTCGTTGTTGCACAAAACTCTACCAAATTCATCCGATCGTCACCTGAAATCATAAAAACACCAAAACAACTCAAAGTAGCATCCAAATAGGATTTTTGGACTAAAATATAATGAAACTTAATAGAATATAATCAAAAACAACTAGAAATTGCTATGAAAAGGGGTATAAAATATTCACGTATCACAACACCAAACTTAAACTGTTACTTGTCCTCAAGTAACCAAAACAATATAGGACCAAAGAAGAGAAAAGCTTAAGATTTTGAGTTGTTAATGAACCTCAGGTCTAGTTACAGAATGGGGCTTATGACACTCTATTTCTGAATAGCTTTGGCATCTCACCATCCTTTGAAGCTCAGAAATATCAGCATCCCTTGGAACTAGAACTCGGATGATATTATAGATTCTCTTTTTTAGGCTCTAATTGATTCTTGAACATAGCTTTTGTTTTTCCTTGGTGCTTTGCACCTTTGAGTCTAGCCGTGACTATAAGTGCTTTGTTTTCAAGCTTATCTTGATACATAAACACCACAAGCACTTAACTGAGGGAACCTTTTAGGTTCAAATTTTTCTTTGCCTTTTTTCCCTGACAGTTGTGCTCAGAGCCTTAGGCATACTCTGTAACAGCATTGGGTCACGACTTTAAGTGTTCAGTCTCAAGGTTTACTTGACACTTTCACACCACAAGAATATGGTTAGGGAAAACCACTCTTTTGAGCTTTAGATCAATTTGGACCCTCCTACCCATTGATGCTCAAAGCCTTGGACCTTTTCTTTTGATTTTTCTTTAATTTTCAATTCCTTTTGCTATGTTTTTTTTGCTTCAATAATCAATCTTTATCTTATTTCAGAGAATCTATAATATTTTTTTCAACTCATAATATATAACTCAAATCTCATGCATTCTACTACTTCTTTTTCTTTTGATTTTTCTTTAAGCTTAGTGAGCAATACATGAGACACCTTTCAAAATAAATATAAAATAACAAAATAAAGAACTAAACTAGAAAGCAAGAAAATCCTACTAGTGATCATGAAAAAGCTAGAATAGAAAAACAGGAAATAAGCTAAAAATTACTAGAAAAACAGAAGATAAGATAAGGTAGGGGATAATGAAACTTAACCACCTCAGTTATGGTAGCTGTTGCTCCCTTCTCAAGCTGTGCTCTTCCATGAAGATGATTCACCTTCATTCGGTGCCATTGATGATAATATAAACCGAGATCTTACTCTACAACACTAAACTTAAAAGTTTGCTTGTCCTCAAGCAAAGAAAACTGAAAACGGAAGGGACATGAAGAGCACATGGATGAGTAAAAATAATACAAAAGAAGATAGAAGAAAAAATTTGAATTTAAAACCCTTTTTTCTTTTTTCTGGCATTTAACACTAGGAATGGGCGTTAAATGCCCTAAGGGAAGCGAAAAGTAATTCTGGAACGCCCCCTTTTGGGCGTTAAACTTCCAAGCCAAAGCTCCCTCTCTTGGTGCTAAATTCCCTCCCTGGCATTTAGCGCCCACAGTTGTTTTTCTCCATGGCGTTCTGTTCTTCACTCTGAGTCCTTCTGGCCCTGTTCTAAGCACTGCGCATGATCACAAACTAGATTAAACCTAGGAAAACTATGGAAATAAAAAAAATGAAATCAAACTAAAATAAAACTGAAATAAAACTGAAATAAACTAAAGGATACTTATGGTTGGGTTGCCTCCCAACAAGCGCTTCTTTAATGTCATTAGCTTGACACTTGATTGTTGAATTTTCTTCCTCTTCTTCCAGTTGGTTAAAAGAAATTACTCCAAGAAAAAAGAGGAGAAGATTAGTGCCCTCTGATTTGAATTCCTCCTAACAAGCTTTCTTTTGTTGTTATCAACTTGATTCACAGTGCTTGTTGGAGTAGGGGTTGGATTGCTTTTTGTTGACCTTCTTTATTTCATGGATGTGGTCTTTTGTTCCTTGGTCACAATTCCCTTTTCAGTGCTTTCCTTGATTTACTTCACCACTCTGAATTCAAGACTTGGGTGTTGTGTGATGGGTGGAGTGTACTCTTAATCAAGAACCTCTTGAATTGGTGGTTCAATGAACTCACCCTCTATGTAGCTCTCTGATTCACTGGAATGTACTGGCAAGTGCACCGAGTCGTACCAAGTAATACATCAGTTGAGTGAGAGTCGATCCCACAAGGATTAATGGACTGAGCAACAATGGTTGAATGAATAATTTAGTTAGGCAAGCAAAATGTGATGTTTTGGGGTTATAAAACACAGAAAATATGAAAGCAAATAATAAAAGTAAAGTAAATTATATGAGAGAATAGTTAAGGCTTTGGAGGTGTTTATCCTTCCGGGTTAAAACGTCTTACTAACTATTTTAACAATGAATGATTCATTCTATGGCAAACTATAAGTGTCTAAACCCTAATCTCTTAGTGATTTAGCCTCCTCTAACTTTCATCAACTGCCACTCTCGTGGTCACTTAATTCCGATTAGAGGGTTAAGCTTAGAAAACTAGTTTAACGTCACAAAAACCTTAATTACCCAAAGCTAACAGGATTTTATGTCACATATCCCAATAAGTTCATGTAATTAGCAATTTAGGAGGAATCTGTTTTCAAGCTGTAGTTTAAGCGAGATAACTCTCTCAAGAATCAGAAGAACTCAAGTAGAAAAGGGTCATACTCTCATTCCACCCAATTCATAAGATTAAGAACGAAAACAATCCTTAGAATTGAATCAAAACGTTAATTACGATAGAAGAATAATAATCTTAATTTATAGAAATAAACAAGGCTCCTAAGTCCTAACCTTAACTAAGAGGGTTTAGTGGCTCGTGACTTACAGAAAAAAATGTGAAAATGCAAAAGTGAGGAGTCCCCCTCTCAGAGGAGAGATCGAGTGTGTCCTCTGGGGAGGAAGGAAGTCCCCTATTTATAATAAAAACCTCTAAGACTAAACCTAGAATTCAAATTCAAACTAAATCAAAACAAAATCAAATGTAAATTAAATCAAATCTTTTGATTTGAAACTAAAATAAAATATTGAATTCTAAAACTAAATGATATTGTTTGTAATAAAAAATTATAAAAAAAATAAAATAGGCTAAGAAGTGCTAAATCCACTTGAGAGGCACAAAGAGGAGTGATTCGGGCTGCTGCTGGCGTTTAATGCCAGTAATGGGTGTTAAATGCTCTAAAGGGGGTCAAAATTCTTGTATGCTGAGGTCCCCTGCTGGCGTTCAGCGCCGGCAGGGAGAAGTTTTTGGTACTGGTTTGTCCCTCTTAGGTGCTAAATGCCAGGTTCAGCGTTTAGCGTCGGATTTGGCAGTGATTCCAGAAGAAAAGTATAGACTATTATATATCGTTAGAAAGCTCTAAAAGTTGGCTTTCTAACCTGTTTAGACCGTTTCAATTGGACCTCTGTAACTCAAGTTATGCTCGTTGAAATGTAAGGAGGTCAGGATTGACAGTATCTACTATCCTTTCTTCGTTGTTGCACAAAACTTTGCCAAATTCGCCCGAAATTCATCTGAAATCATAAAAATACCAAAACAACTCAAAGTAGCATCCAAATAGGATTTTACACTAAAATATAATGAAACTTAATAAAATATAATAAAAAATAACTAGAAATTGCTATGAAAAAGGTATAAAATATTCACGTATCACATACCTGATCCCCCTTCTTGTTTGCACTGCATATGCTGTTACAATGTCTTTAAATTCCTCTTTTGAAGCAAATACAGTTCCCACCTCCCACTTATAACTCGTCATGCCTTTAACATCCTTATGAATTGGATACCTCCTTGTTTCATAGTTATTTTCCTTTTGTCTATCCTCCTTATCTGAACCACTACCAACTTTATAATCCAAATCCATTTCATCACTATTGAAGCCTTCCTCGTCACTAAAATCACCATTCACAACCCCTTTGCCTTTATCAACCCGATCACCATCCTTAGCACTTGTCAGTTCTTCAAACCCACTTTCATTATCATATTCCTCTTCACTATCTGTAAAATGAACATCATCTGCAATGTCAACCTCAAGATCAGATGGAATAAACTCCTCGTCATTGCTGTCATCATCACTGTTCGATTGCATTTTCAGCAACCACATCTGGGTACAAGTTATCTCCTTCATTAACTTGTTCCACATTATCATTTTCCACCTATTGACCTTGTTCACCCTCATAAACCACCAACTGATTCCAAGAATTTTTCTCTGTTTTGCCTCCAACATCAATATACCCAACTTCAGGAAAATTATCACTATCCTCACCCTCATGCACCACAAACATCTCAACATGACTCCTCAGCTTCACTATTCTACACATCTCAAGTACATCTCTATCAGCAGCAAATAACTTCAGATCTTTCTCTAACTATTCAGTTGTTGAATCCTTATACCACAGAGTTGATATGTTCTCCTTTGTGTACCTAAACTGCCTTAACTCTACAGACCAGCAAGCACTTTCAACATCTTCAATGAGTGTCTTTTGTCTCCCTATATACTGCAATGTCCCATTATCATATCCAAATTGACCTCCATGGTAGACACTCAGATTAAAGCTTTTCATCCCCTAAAACGAAAAAACAAAAAACTTTAAATCAAACCCTAGCAGTTTTAGGAAACTAACAGAATCCATTACAACATTATTACATTCAAGCTCCACAAAATCGAAACTAATGGTGCATACATACCTGAATCGAGATGACAACAGTGGAAAAACCTCCTTCCACACCCTTGCTAACGCAGTCCAAATGCAGTAACGATACTCCTCAGGTAACGATGAACCTCTGTTAGGGCATCATTGAAGGTAAAACATCAGTTTTTAAGTGTGTAATATAAATGAGATACTGAATACCTTTCACGAAAATGAAAACGAAGCGTTAAAGACTTTAGGAGTAAAAGTGTCCGAAAAAATTCGTTAATGGAAGAGAGGATGATTTTAAAGTGTTTGTAAAGGTTGAGAATGATTTTAATAACAAAAAAAGGTTAGGGATAAATTTGATTTTCACCCCAAACTTTAGGAACGAAAAAAGTATTTAAACCTAAGTTGGTAGAATGTAATGTATGGTGTTTATGTTAATACTCAACATGCTTTTATCGTGAACTTCTTTTGACTAAGATGTGATCATTAGTTGACCCATGCAATTGGATCATTTTATGCACAATGCTTAAATATAAATTATAAGCATAATCTATATTTAAACTAAGGCCAGTTTAAATGCATCATAGCTAAATAATTTGTCTTTCACAAACGAGTAAATATGATATAGACAGTGATATGGCTATTATAAAATCAAATGTCATAATTCAGTCTCAGGCGTTATAGTTCGGATAGAGCATTATAATTCGGCCTCACATTATGACTTGCTCTAACGATTATAATTTGGTGTCATACATAAAACAAATATCATAACGTCCTGATATGATATCAATCTTTTTTTATGTAAATAAATTCTGAAAATACAATTGCCAAAACTGACTTCGCATATAAAAAAGGTAAGACGTTTTTATCAAGACATGATTTTTCTAAATACATTGAACTAACTTAAATATTGGAGTGTCTTTTGTAGGTATTCCTCCACTTTGTTCTCTCTACATCAAGGCATACTCTCTGGACAAACGCTCGGACACTCAAACAACAAGCTCAAACTCAAAAGAGAAAGTTCAAAGACGACCGTTGAAGTAGACGAGTTATACTTAGGGTGTGTTTGGCAAACGCATTGGGGAGGAGAAAAGCACGTTCGAACTTCTTGAAAGTTTCACTTTTTTGTTTGGCAATTTTTTCTTTCTAAACGCAGAATTGATTCTGCCTCTGAAACCACGTTCAGGAGAAGCTAAAATTTATAGCTTCTGCATTTTACGTTCATGGTTGCTTATTACCTTTGAAAAATTAGGTGAAAATTTTATTTCTTTTTTACCAACCCTACCATTCATTTTCTTCAATGAAAAAGATATCAATAACTATTACCTTCACAATAATTCTTTGTAGTTCTTCCTACTTCTTCCTACTTCTTCATAGTTCTTCGTTCCAATTTTTTTTTCATTAAAATAGTTTAGATTTGTTTTAATCACTAGCAAATTAAATATTTTAATTTTTTTATTATTTTTAGTACTCATTTTTATATTTTAATTTTTATATTTTTTATTAAATTTTTTATTTATATTTTTTATTTATATAATAAATATTTTTATATTATTTGTGTAGTGTTCTGATTTCTCATGTTATGTTTTTTTATCTAAAAGTGATTTTGAGTAATATAACTTAAACAACATTTATTTTACTACAATCAATTTTAATATAAAAATTACCAAACATAAATCACGTTAACCCAAACTTATTTTTTATCAAAATCAATTTTACAAAATCAATTTTATCTGTAATCCAAACACACACCTAATTCAACTACGCAAGAATAGAGAGTACATTGAACAATGCTACATAATCATTATAGCATAAATGATAAAGTTGCGGATATTACTAGCTAGATATTGTTGTTATTATAAAATAATATATAATCCACGAAGTTTAAGTATGAAGGAAGCGATTGAATTAATTGAAGGATTGCTTTTAAAAATTTCAGGTTCAATTATAATAAAGCGGAGTTTTAATTTGCTGGACCTTTATTCCCCTAATAATGAACAAGTTGTTGGGACATTGAAACAGAATGAGTCTTTTTTTTTCCCCTCAGTTTTGCAAGAAATCCCATAGATAGAAAAGGCGAAAAAAAAAAAAAGGTTTAATTGGTAAAATTCTATGCATTGATGACTTTTATTGTCAATAAACAGCTCTAAAGTCACCTCGTCTTTGTTCCCCATGTGTTAATGGACCACAGTAGAGAGACTGAGACTAATTTCACAATTTTGATTTGAATAAGTCAAGGAACGTGATCTCATCAAGTACTATACCAAATATTGGGACCAAATTTGAATACAAAAACCAGATAGGCACTACTTTCCTCCCAAATTTTCTGTTATTTTAAAAACTTTAATGGTAACTAGTATAAGATACTAAGATAACTATACTACTATGATTAGTTATTTAGAACAATTCTGCTTAAAACAGCATTAAGTTTGGCCAAGCTATAAGATACAATCTTGTAATACGTCGTCCTTAGAGATATGACATCTGAAGGGCTATATTTAAGAATAGTTTATTTGGCCTCTTGACAATTAGAACTCCTCAATAAAATAACTCTTACTAAAAGAACCATTTATAATAAAGATAAGATTTTAAAAAAATTATCTCCATAAAATTATCTATTGAAATGAAAAATTC
>NC_029786.2:69502493-69503044 GCF_000816755.2 Arachis ipaensis
AATCAATTATATATATAAAATACATATTAAAATATAAAATATATATTAAAAATATATGAAAGAATACAAAGCGAATTTTCTAATGACCTAAAAATAGGTGACTAACTGTGGCCAGAAGTCGACCTACGGGTAGTGTCATGACATATGCCATAGATAATTGTGATTGGAAGCGTGTGATTGAAACGTAGAGCAAGATTATGTTAAAGCAAAATGTAGTAAGTTTTTCATTTTAACTGCAATGGTAATTTCATAATTTTGACAAAGAACATTTTTCTCGGAGCAAAACGGTGGTTCTGGCTCATTTTAGAGGAGGCGACAGTGACTACAGCGGCGGTGAGTGCAACAGTTGCGACAGAAAGGGCAGAGCAAAGGCAGAAGCACCACAACAAGGTAGCAACGACAATAGGTGCTTCCAATAATGGTACAAAGAGTTCAAGTATTATTTTGTAATTATTAGTTTATATTTTAAAATGTTAAAATATTTGATTTAACTTTATGTATTTTATTTTTATTTTTATTTATTTAATTAATAAATTAGACTTTACATTAGT
>NC_029786.2:69503088-69504363 GCF_000816755.2 Arachis ipaensis
TAAACTTAAGATTTTTATTTTAATTCAATTTGAGGTATATAAATATTTTTTAAATTATTGTAGCCGTTATAGAGATATCAGGAATATGAAAAAACACTTCTAGTTTTATAATAAAATTACGGTTGGGATAAGTGAAGTTAAATGAGTCTATTTTTTGTTGTATTAAAAAATTAAATAGAAAATAGAGTGATTTTTTTTTGTTCAATTTCAATTTATCACATGATGTGGATAAATTATGTTAAGTGAATTCCTTTTCTATTATATCAAAAAACTAGATAAAATGTTGAGTGATTCATTTTGATTCAATTTCAATCTATCACTTTTATTTTATATTTTTATTCACTTTCAATCCTTATCTTCTTCTTTATCCTCTCATCTTTTTATCAAGGGATAGTGTAGTCACAGTGCAGAAGCTGAGGTGACAACATCCATAATGACGGCAACAGCAAGAAGGGCAGCAAATATGACAGTGACGAAAACTCCCTTCCTTGCATCCCTCTCTTAGCAGCAGCTTCCATTAGTGAGCTCTCTTCTTTCGAACCCCATGACGGGACAACAAGAGCAGCTCCCTCCTCATAGAGGCGGTGCCTCTCATGTATTAAGGAGACAATGACCCCTAAACTTCAATTTTTTCTTATAAATCATGAGTAATTTTAGTTTAACTCTTTTAAAATTTTTATTTTAATCTTTTTATATTCGAAAATTAAATTTTGGCCCTTTCCCAAATTTTATGTAGTTCCGCCCTCTTCTTTCTCTTTTGTTGTGCCTTCTTTTCACTTATCGAATTTAAAATATTTCTCTCCAACGATTTTCTCATGTTCTAGTGGAATTATCATCATTATAAAGGTCAAAGTCTCACCTTTCTTATTTAAATGTGACATATATCTTTTTTGAATTTGTTCATATATTTTGGACACGTAAGTCACCAATATATAAGAAGTACCACATACTGCATCAATATATAATATTGTGACTAATTTAATAATTGATTTTTTATGTGCACATATGTTTATGGGTTATTTGGACAGAAATTTTAGTAAATTGGGATCGATAACTCTAATAATAGAGACTAAACTAAAGACGACGGGAGATATACCTACAATAACACTCTGATTAGGGTTGGTAATGGGTAGGGTAGGATAGGGTTTGGACTTTATCCTAATTCTACTTATGGATTGAAATTTTTTTTAAAATTCTATCTTATCTTAAGAATTTTTTAACCCTAACTTTACTCGCACCTTAAAGTTCTAAACCCTACCCTATCTGACTCTACTC
>NC_029786.2:69504402-69506390 GCF_000816755.2 Arachis ipaensis
CACAAAAAAATAAAAAAAATTTAAATAAATATAAAATTCAACCATTCTAAATTTTATACATATTAATAAAATAAAAAATAAAAAATTAAGTTCAAATTAAAATTAATAACAATAAAATCTTAAAGAAATCTAACATAAAATTACAAATAATATGATTATTAATTAGTTTAGTAGTTATTTTAAATTTTTATAAAAAAAATATTGTGAATTCAACACTTACTTTTTTCACTATATACATAACTTTACATATATATATTATATAATATATTAGAGATGCGGATATAGTAAGATAGAATATATCATGAATCTGTACCCTACTCTATCCACAAGCAAACTCACACTGCATCCTACTTTATTCCCAGTGGATCGGATAGAAAATTCTACCTGAACAGGTTGGTTCACATTAAGTACTTACGAGTAGAGTATATATTGCGAATTCTAACTCCGACGCCTAAATTAACGAGTAGACAAAAAGTAAAAAGATTAGGATTAGTGTGTACGAAGCTTTTAGGGCCCCTATTTATGCCGTAGGAGAGCGATGCCATGAAATTCCGGATTTGGTGAGATTCCTGGTGATTTCTCTCCCGAAGATTATTAACTCTTGAGATTCCACGGTCGCGGATTCCACCCTGGACTCAGGGGCTAGTCGCCTCTTGTTTGAGTCCAGACATAGGTTCATGTTCAAAACATAGTCTGGAAGGTTGGGTCCAAAACAACATAATATTTTTATTTTTTAACATTAATTTTTTAATAGAGCAAAATTTTAAAATGACAAATAATTTACGACGGCACAGTTGGAGATAATAATTGAGTAATCAAGGTGTAGTATGACAATAATTTCATCTTTCTTTTTAAAATAACATCAAATAATTTCTATGCAAGAGGGACTCAGCCAGTGACGTTTTCAAACTAAATTTACGGTCTGTGTATTAAACGGAAGCCATGGTGGTTCGGATATTTATTGGTATGCTGACTTTGGGGCAAGATGAATTCGGCGTTGTCTATGGATATGTCACACTCACACTATTATTTATTTCTTGAATTTAACATGAAGAATTTTCCCTTCTATCTTGAAATCAATGCCAATGCCAATAGGATAATGTGCTTACTCGTATATGTGGTCTCTGCACGAACAGCAACTCTGCTGTGTAGCCCTTAGCCAAAACCCAGTTATTACCGGGAACATGCAAAGCTAACTAAAAACTCAACATTTGAAGGGTAGGATAGGAATAAGAAAAAGAGTTTAATTTTCATACTTAGTCCGAACCGTGTAACAAATTCGTATAATCACATCCTTCTTTTGAACGACAATTCATAAGATTACTATAATTAAAAAAATTAGATGTACGATGTAAAATTGTTTTACGTAATTAAAATTAAATTCTAACTTCTTAGAAAAACTAGAAATACTTTACAACATCAAAATTTAATTCATAAAGAAAGCTGCAGCTTTTTGAGATGAAACAACAAATTATTCAAATGATCAATGCCAGTTCCCCTGCCTCTTTTGGACGGAACGAAATGTAGAAAAACCAAAAGGTCATTTTGGTAAAGATTCAAGGAACCTGACACTTGCAATGGAAATGGACCATAGCATGCAGTTGTTTAATTGATAGTTGAAAGAGCAAGAGAGACATGAGGGGTCCCCAGAGCCAAAATGCGTTGAATGGAATTCGGCTTCTTTAGTCACCTTTGTAGGCTAACTCCCATTGGCCTCATCATTACAATACTCTTCCTTATACCTTTCCCAATGCATTTCTCGCTTCCCTACTCTCATTTCATTATGACCATATATCATTGTAATTGATGACAATAAAAGTCCACATATAAGAATTTTGTTAACGTGTGAATGTGTGATTTTAAAATATAAGTTAAGATTATTATTAATGAAAAATTTATATTTTGTTTTTAATAAATATAATAATATATATTAAAGATTTAAATTCATTAACTTTTTATATATTTTTTTTAAAAAAGTCATTTTAAGA
>NC_029786.2:69506632-69509688 GCF_000816755.2 Arachis ipaensis
TTAACTAATACCATAAATATTTCAAAATATATTTCATAAAAATATAAAATTTAGTAATTTTGCAACTTTAAACTAAAGATATCGAGTATTCATTGAGCCTGAGAAACATGCTTTAGTCTTAGTAGTCTGATGAGTATCAGACTTGTCTAAATTTTTTATGTTAAAGAAAATAAATATATTACTCCAATATTATTATTGATGGTACTCAATGTTCAATGTTCAAAGTTCAAACACATTGATAGAAAGTTATAGGTACAAATTGTGATGACACGACCAAAGGAGGAATGATCCCACCAGGGGAACCATAAGCAAAAAGTTGAAAAAGCTTGAAGTAGCATTAAGGGTATCCATGTCTAAGGGGCTTCTTTTTCTTACAACTACCATTCTTCATGCAACAACATAGGTTATTCCTTTATGAAAGGTTAGTTTCTAGAAGTAGCTTATTCTGCTTTGTTACTTGTTATACTGTTAGATGTGATTATTCTTTAGACATGTGTTTTCTGTGTCTTTCTTTTCTTTTTAATGCTCTTCTGTTACATACGTACATGTTACATGTTATATGTTTGTAATCCTAATAAGCCAGCAAATGATAATTGCTGAACATGGAAGTAACCATGTAATTATCTCTTAATAATTACTAAATCATGTTTATATATTATTGTAACCATTACTTAATTTTGCTTGGTGTAGCAATAATATGTGTTCTAATTAAGAACATAGAAAGGTGAATGGAGAATTTTGCTTGAATGATGTCACAAATCTTCATGGCAAAACAGAATAGCTGGTTTGGGTGGGTGAAGAGGTTATTCACATCTGAGTCAAACAACAAAGTAAGAACTTGCCAAGAACTTTGATGTATTTTACAATCATTTTCGTTTAATATTCTTTTCTTTTTCTCTTTTGGGTCTCAGAAACCAAAGAAATGGGGATGGGGACTTGGAAGGCTAAAGGGGAAACAACAGTACCCAAAAATCACTGCTCCAAGAAGAGCATTGATTGAAGCAAGTGCAGAGCAAAGAAAGCATGCATTGACAGTGGCAATTGCAACTGCAGCTGCAGCCGAGGCTGCAGTTGCGGCTGCACATGCTGCTGCCGAGGTTGTCAAGCTCACTGGTGGTTCTTGCTCTTATTCGTTCTTGGCCAAAGGTGATCGGAGCCTCGCCGCCATCAAGATTCAAAGCGCTTACCGCGCACATCTCGTGAGTTTCCAAACATTTAATCTCCTATGCTTTTCTTCACGGTTCACATAAGTGCATTTTCTAGACTACAGAGTACAAATAGTCTAAATTTAATGTAGATATATACTTGAATAATTTCTATGTTCTGAATGATGTACTAGAAACTAAGCAGGCTTTTGCTTCCAAATTTAGAATTATGACTATATGAAGTTCTGGTGTCAAATCATATATAACTTGATACTGTAACTATCATCATGTAATTCCTCTTGATTAACTGTGATGTTCGCTGGAACTTATGTTGCCAATTCTATTTTGGATCAATTTGATTATCTATTTATTGTCAAATGTATTAAAAGTCAAAGTAATCAAACTATAGATGATTTCATAAGGGCTTATGCTCTAAACCATAGTTACATGGAAAGCAATAGAGAAAATACCTGAAGTTACACTCGAACTTCAATTTAGTCCTTGAAGTTTCAATTGCCTCAATTTAGTCCCTAAACTTTTCAAATTTTAATCACGTTAGTCCTGCGGTGGTTTCAATCACAGAGTCAATTGCAAAAGTTTAGGGACTAAATTGAGACAATTAAATCTTCAATGACTAAATTGAGACTCGAGTGTAACTTCAGAACCAAACTAAGCATTTTCTCAAAGCAATATATCACATATTTTGTGGGAAGTATGTCCATGGCGTCCCGGTATGGAACGCGATACGTGACATAATCGGTAAATTCATGTAACTATGCTCTAAACTCAATCAAAACAGGCAAGGAAAGCATTAAGAGGACTGAAGGGAGTGACAAAACTGCAAGCTCTCATTCGTGGTCAAGCAGTGAGACGTCGAGTGTCCAGGGCTTTGAAGAATTCGGCCACCAGTGCAGTTAAAATCCCGGAAACAATCAGCCAAATTGAAGAAAGCTACAGAAAAGACCAGATAATTTCTTTTGCAAAGCAAAAGAACAAGTTACATGAAAAAGAATTGAAGGTATGTAATGTAACATAGTTTATAGATAAAGTGTGGAAAATGCAGATTCTACGTTGATTTGAGTTTCAATTTCACTCTGATCTCTTAGTGCTTCCTTAAATTGCCAGTTTAGTACATCTAGCATCTCTAGAAAAAGTGTGCATATTGTGACCAATTTCTTTGTTTTTATTATCTCATGAATATAGCTACAGCCAGAAGGGCATAGACATAGTCCAATAAGTTGGGATTCTAGGTTGCAGTCAAGAGAAGATATTGAAGCCACATGGTTGAGAAAGCAAGAGGCCGCTGCCAAAAGAGAACGCATGAAGCAATATTCCTTTTCACAAAGGGTAATCTCGTTTGATTTAAGATTTAACATAAAATGGTAGCATTGTTAGTCAACAAAAAAAAAAAAAAAACCAAAAGAATGAAACTAATAAAATCACAAAGTGAGAACAAGTTTACTACACAATTTTAAACACAAAGGAAATAAAAAACGAAATCACAAACATTCCCCAAGTTTTTCTTTATTTCTTTTCAAATTTTCTATTGAGTTTACTTGTTATGCACCTCCTTTGTAATATTTTTTATACCAACATCAATCAAGTGCTCTGCACCATAGACAAAAGTAATTTTCTTTGAGATATTGGGTGTGGTAGTAGACTATTTTTACTTACATTATAGTATTCTAATTAGATAGGAATATAAACTCTTTTTAGTATTGACAATACATAGAAATTAAACTATTATTGTTTTAATTTTTTTTAAAAATACTATATACGCACAAAAAATATCAATTACCAAATCAGTTATTATATATTATTTTATAAATACATGTATCATTTAATTCATTTTTAATATGTATTTTATATTTCAATATATATATGGATAATTGATATATTTAGTGTCTGAAT
>NC_029786.2:69510419-69528477 GCF_000816755.2 Arachis ipaensis
TCTTCCTTTTTTTTTTTAAATAATGTTAAGAAAACAAAAAATAAAACTCAAACTTATTTTATTTAATATTTATTAATTATAACAATAATTAATAAATACTAAACAAGATAATTTTAAATTACTTTAGCTAATCTTTTATTGTCTTCCAAACATTTTTTTATTTAATACTATTCTTATCATGTCATTCATCTGATAAACTACATGCAATGCCTTCTCTAGGAAAGAAAACTTCCCCAAATGAGTGAAGAATCTGTTCACAACAGGGAATATGGAAACGAGAGAATCCGCACCTTAGGCCAATGGCTAAATAAGGAAGCCGTTGACTCGAATACATACCACCATAAACAAGATCATCCCTCGAACTTTATTACAAGAAGAGAAGCACATCAAGGACTCAGCCCGCAAATTTCGATTCCCCGGAGATCATTTTCGCATACAAAAAGATGTTCGGTTGGAGCTATTGAGATCTCCCTACCGAATTCTCCGGTCCTTCCAACTTACATGGCCGTGACTGAATCCAGCAAAGCGAAGGCGAGATCTATGAGCACGCCACGGCTAAGAACAGGGTATTTGGACACATGCTCCAACAAGAGCGAGTCTCGGAAATAAGGTGTTTCCTATTGTAATGGTGCAACTATCAGCAGAGATTCCAGAGCATAAAAGGCCATTCTATGACTAGAAGATATCAAATATGGTGTGTCAATTGCTGAAACCTTGAGATGGGTTGAAAACTCACCAAGTTCATTTCATATGTTTTGGTCCTTCACATTACTCTAGTATACACATGCAGAGATATATATATATATATATAGTCATATAGAAGTGCTTGCTGTGTGTGCTAATTTGTTTTCTTGAAGAACACACTCTCTTTCTGGTTTTGGGAGTGAGAATTATTACTATCGGATACATAATACATGACAACATATCTAAAACAGTATACATCTAAACACTTTCATGTTTTATCACTACAATATTTTGGGTCCGTGCCTACGATTTTTTTTGTCACAGTAAAAAATTGTGATTATAGAAGGTCTATAATCATAGTTTTAAGAGATGACTTAAAAATATTTATGGTCACGGTTTTTTAAAAAAAGATAACTTAAAAGGATCTATAATTACGATTTTAGAGAATGACCTAAAAAAGTCTATGATTACAGTTTTGGGAAGTAACCTAAAAGGATTTATGGTTATATATTTTTGAAAAATGGTGACCTAAAATAGTCTATATTCACAGTTTTGGTGAGTGACCTAAAGGAATCTATGATCATAGTTTTAAAGAGGGACCTAAAAGAGTCTATGGTCACGATTTTACGAAAGAGTGACATAAAAGGATCTATAGTAACGATTTTGGAGAGTGACCTAAAGATATCTATGGTCACGGTTTTTGGGGTGATCTAAAATGGTCTATGATTACGATTTTTTGAAAAAGAGTAACCTAAAAAGAGTCTATAGTCACGGTTTTGGTGGGTGACCTAAAAGGGTTTATAGTAACGGTTTTAAAGAGTGGCTTAAAACAATCTATGGTATAACAATCCGTATTTTTGAAACTTTTCTTATAAATTATTTATGACCTATTTTATTAAATTAAAATATTTATTTGAAAACTATTTTATTTGATTATTGAAGTTTAAATTGACTAAAATTATTATATATAATTTTATTGAATGTGATATTTTGTATAATTAAAACTAGAATTTTGATAATTTGTAAATGATAAAAATTATTTGATTTAAATTAAGTGATTGACTAACTAGAAAGCCCATTTTCCTCACAGCAAGTGTCAGCAAAGACTCCCCTGAAAGCTTTTAAGACTTTCTTTATCCTGAATTCGATGAAAGAAAGAATGAAATGAAGGGGAAAGGTGCGATTCATCAACAAAGGGATAGGGATAAGGATTCGCAGGTGGGGTCTAGCAGTCAAGTAATTCTTGACTTGCGATCGGGTACCTATCTATAAGCGGACAATCTCAAAAGAAAGAGGAAAACCTTGGGATCTTTTCTTTTCAACTGCCGTGCTGGAGCAATCAATCAAGACTTGCTTTGGGATCGCAGATATTTTTCTAAATATTATATTTTAAATTATTAATTATGAATAATTTATAATTTATTTTATTAAAACTTTTATTTTTAGAAATTATTTTGTCAAAAATATTTAAATTAATTTTTATAATACTAGATAAGCTATGGTCACACTAAAACCGTAGCCATAGATTAGGCTATGGTCACGGTTTAAAACAGGAGTGACCAAGAGTAGGCTATAGTCACAGTTTTAAAACTGGGTGATCATAGATAAGCTATGGTCACACTAAAACCTTGATCATATAGCATGCTATGGTCACGGTTTTTACGCGTGACCATAGAGTAACAGTAACTTAAGGTCACCGTAAAAAAATGTGGGCAAAAGTGTCAGAATTTAAACACTACAACTATGACCATAGAAATCATGAACATAGGTAAAAAAATTCGTGACCATAGATCTATGGTTGTAATAATTCGTATTTTCAAAACTTCTATTATAGATTATTTACGATTTATTTTATTAATATGAACTTATTATCTTTAGAAGACTATTTTATTAAAACTTAAAAGTAACTACATTAATTTTTATGATTATTGAAGTTTAAACTAATTATGATTTATTCTATTAGTTTGAACTATTTATTAGAAACTATTTTAATAGACAAAATTAAATTAATTTTTATAATTATTACTATTTGAGTTTGGATTAATTAAGATTATTATATAATTTTGCTATAATAAGATATTTTAAATAATTAAAATTATAATTTTAGTAATCTATTAATAATGAATATTTTATAATTTAATTTTGGTAATTAATATTTCAAGTTCAAAATTTGTCGGTGATGAGAGAATTTTGTGTGGTTTAGAATTCACAATAAATTTTCGTTGCAATATAGTTTCTAAACCAACATTAATCATTTCATACAAAAATTTGTTTGTCACAAGTACAAACCCCTAAAATCTATAAACCGAAGTATTTAAACCTCGGGTCGTTCTCCCTAGGAATTGCAACAAAGTGTCTTGTTGTTGGTTATGAGGTATGTTTTGGGGTTTATGAGATATTAGACATGAAATGTAAATGGCAATGAAAATAAACTAACAACTAAAAAGGTATTGGCAAAGGTTGGTGGTCAAGGATCTCTATCCCTATCACTAACCACAACATGAGAATTGGTAAGGATCAATCCCACTAAGTCATCCCCTAACTAATAGTAGAAGAAAGTCAAGTGAGCTATATCAATCCAAGTCTATAAGTCCTAGTTCCCCACTAAATCTATTAGTGAGATCTAGCGTTAATGGCTCCTAATCGTCAATCACTTGAACATTAGTAACTCAAGAGTTCCTAAGTTACCTTCCCAAGCCAAGAGCATAAAATTCTACTCTAAAATCCAACTAAACATTTCATCAAACACCTAGAAGGCATAAAAGGAAAGTAAAATGAACTAAGCAATTCAATCAATAAAAGAACATGAATCATAAATTGCATTGAAATGAAAATAGAAGAACAAAAGTGCATCTATATAAAAGTAGAGAATTACAAGAATTAAATGCAAAAATAGAAAGAGGAAAGGTAGAAGAAGAAGAATTACACAAGGAAAAGTAAATCAAAGCATGAAATTAAACTAGATCTAAGAGTTCCTAATCTAGATCTAACCTAATCCTAATCCTAGAGAGAAGTGAGAGCTTCTCTCTCTGAAACTAACTTTCCCTCCAAAAATTAAACTAAAATAAACTAATGTGTAAAAGTATATTGATTCCTCTTCATTCCTTGGGTTAAATAGCATCAGAAGTGAGTTGGATTTGGGCCTGAGAAGCCCAGAATTCGCCCCAGCGGATTCACTTTAAGTGGGTCACGTGCGGACATCGGCGCGTACGCGTACAGTGCGCGTGCGCGTCGATTGGAAAATTTCCGTCCACGCATACGCGTCATGTGCGCGTACGCGTCGCCATGCGACCTCATCATTTCACGCGTGTGCGTCTGCTGCGCGTGCGCGTCGTTGAGCTTATCCCAAATCCTTGCTTTTCCATGATTTCTCCACTTTGCATGCTTTTCTCTCCATTCCTTTGATCCATTCCTAGCCCTTTTCAACCTGAAATCACTTAACAAACAAATCAAGGCATCTAGTGGGATCAAAGGTGAATTAAATTTAGCTAATTAAGGACCTAGAAAGCATGTTTTCACACTTAAGCACAAATTAGGAGACAATCATGAAACCATGCTATTTCATTGAATAAATGTGGGTAAAAGGTGATAAAATCCCCCTAAAATCAATACAAGATAAACCCTACAGATGGGGTTTATCAACCTCCCCACACTTAAACCAAGCATGTCCTCATGCTTAGACCAAGAAGGAAACAAAGGGTATCAACATTTATTCAATGAAACCTAACTAAATGCAATCTACCTATATGCAACTATCTACATGAATGCAATTTCTTGGTCAAAATAAATCAATTTCCAAGAAGCATATATGCACAAGGGCTAAGGACTAGCAAATCTAATCCACAATTAAATTGAGCTATTAAATATTTTTACAAACTTGCATGAAGAATGATGATCATAAGTGAAAACATGTAATTGAGCATCAAACCCTCACCGGATGTGTTTGCACTCTATTCGCTCAAGTGTTTAGGGTTGATTCTCTCAATTCTCCTCTATTTCATGCTTTGTAAGATTTGTTTTTCTTCTAACAATCAACATTTATTCAATGCATGCATACAAATATCATGACGTCTTTTCATAGGTTGTAATGGGGCTAGGGTCAAGGTAAGGATGCATATTTGGTCAAGTGAGCTTGAAATTTGAATCTTTGATAAGCTTAAACTTTCCACCTAACCTATGACATCCTATACAATTTCAAAGCTAACCTAACTACCCATTTTTCTCACTTTTTCACATAATCATGCATTTTCTTTTCACTTCACAACACTTATGCATTGATTCTTATTGAGCTTTGCTTTGGGGCATTTTGTCCCTTTTTTATTTCTTTTCTTTCTATTTATTTTTTTCTTTTTCTATTTTTTTTCTTTTCTTTTCTTTTCCATGCTCTTCTTTTTGTTTCTTTTTTTCTTTTTCTTTTGTTTTTCTCATTTTTTTTCAACTATATACAAGAACATCAATGCATAAGGTCTATATATTTTATCAATACATGAGCATGTACCCAATTCCCAATAATTTCAATAAAAATACAAAACTGCCCTTTTATTCCCCCAATGTCCCAAGATTCCCACACTTGAATGATACACACACTCTAGCCTAAGCTAATCAAAGATCCAAACAAAGACATTTATTGTTTTCCGCTTTAAGGCTTGTAATGTGCTAAAATTAGAACAAAGTGGGTTAATCGTAGGTTCAAATTTGGCTAACAATGGAAGATAAAAGGTAAGGCTATTTGGGTAAGTGAGCTAAATGAAATGATGGCCTCAATCATATAAATGCATGTACACATGGAATAATAGACATAAAGAATCAAACAAATCAAAGATTACAATCATAGAAAGAGAATAATGCACACAAGAAGGAAAAATAAGTGGTTAAAAGATGTAACCACGCTATTAGGCTCAAGTCTCACTTGCTTGTGTTCTTAGCTCAAAAATCATGTTTCACAATATATATGATTCAAGCAAGTTTTATGAAAAGTTTTCACTCAAATCAATTGGCGCCCTATAGATAGAAATCTTAAAGAACCTCATTATTTTGACTAAGCTTATTGTGTATATATATGCAAAAAATAAGAAAATGCAAGTAAAAATCCTAGAAACCTAAAATGAAATACAAAAGTGTTGGAATTAGAAACTTGTCACCCAAAATCGCCGACCGGTCGGACGACCTCCCCACACTTAAAAGTTTGCACCGTCCTCGATGCATTCAAAGATGAGCAAGGGGGTACGGTGACTTCCCGAGTTGCTACCTTCAGCTGGTAGGTCAACCGGTGCTGCGTGTTCTTTCTACCGCTTCCATGGTTGCTTGTGGTGCGTCAATCATGAAAAACAGAAAATAACACCATAAGATAAGAAAATACAAAGCAAGGAAACATAATTGTTGGAATGAGGTAAATCACTAGGATTGAGTGAGTGAATTAGTGTGACATTTATGAAAATGGGTGTGTGAATTCTAAATTAGGCGCCTTTTAAAACACACTAACATAAAAAGCGATGTCACAAAAGAAGCATGCACTTCACTTATCCTAGTATGCTTGAGATGCTTTAAGTAAACTTGTAAGGTAAAACAAGCATTAAAGAAGCATGAAAGCATTCAAGCTAAAAGCATATGGATGCATATAATCATGAAACACAATGCATTAAGATAAATGCACAACATCATCCATCAAGAGATTGCCTAATCGAGGAAAAGGATTGAAATTACATGTTGGCCAAATCATGCAATTCAAGAAGAGTTACAAGCTCGAAGGCGATTCTCATTACTTGGTATTCTCAAAAGATAGGCATGAATAACTTAAAACCAAGTAGCAAAATATAACCTCAACAATAGAATCCAACAATGAATATTCAAAAATAATTATGCTAAGATAGCATTCAATTAGCGATAAGCAGCAATATATGGTAAACAAAATCCATAATCCAACACTTATAATGGAAATAGAGAAAATGAAATGAAAACTAAACTAAAACTAAATAATTAACTAACCAACTAACTAATTAACTAACTAAAATAAATGGTTATCAATAGTGTTTGGAAGTATTAGATGAGGGGTAGAAGGAGGGAAGAAGAAAGGAGAAGGAAAGAAATGGAAATAGGAGAAGAAAAGAGATGTGTTGAAGGAAGGACATCCGCGCGTACGCGCACATGGCACGTGCGCGTTGATGGCTTATTTTGAGAGTGGCGCGTACGCGCCAGGTGTGCGTACGCGCGAGTTGTTTTGTGCCAAAGGCATAATGCGCGCGCAACGTTCACACAACTCTTGGGTTTTTGGCTTGGGGTGGAATTTCTCAATCCACGCGTACGCGTACATGGCGCGTCCACGTGGGTAGGCAAAAATGCTTGATGCACGCGTATGCGCACAGTGCGCGTACGCGTGGATGGTGCTCTGTTTTTTTTTCAAAATTTTTTCCTATGTTTTTACACCAATCCAAGCATTCCAAACCTCCAAACAGCTACCAAGACACTATAAAACCTTATTTAACATACTAAACTACCAAATATACTCAACTAACCAAACTAAACATGAAGTTAAACTAATTCTACCAATATGTACAAAAGGGAAAAATGAAAAGAATTTACCATGATGAGGTGTCTCCCACCTAGCACTTTTGTTTATTGTCCTTAAGTTGGACTTATGGGGAGCTCCTCTCAAGGTGGCTTGTGCTTGAATTCATCTTGGAATATCCACCAATGCTTGAGTCTCCAATAAGCACCATTCTTCAAAATTAATAACTCCAAGCTTGGGTGGAGTTCCTCACAAACCATGGGCTCCCAAAGGTGATCCTCATGTATTTCCGGATTCCATATCTTGTTGCCACACCCATCCTTGAATTGATCATCATTGGTCCATCCGGGTGGCAAGTAAGGTGATTTCTCAATAAAGTGACCAACAATCCTCCTAGACCCATCTAGTTGAGCACTACTCCAACCTTTGTATTTCATGTTTGATGCATCAACCATAATGAGCCTTGATTTGCAACGCCAACCACAAAACCTTTTTTGCTTACGCTTCATCCCACAAAGTTCCCTAAGTTGGCCATCCGTTTCAAGCAAACCATATTCAAGTGGGATAATAAAGCTAATAGAAATGAATTTCACCTACTCAAATGAGGGAGTAGATGGAAACCTAGGCAAAGATGATTCCAAGGTTCTTGACAAAGCGTATTTGACAATCTTGGTTCTTGCTAGTATAGAATTATATAAAAAAATGTTATCGCGTTGTAAGTATAGTTTCTAAACCAACAGAGAATCCTTTCGTACAAAAGTTTGGTTGTCATAAGTAACAAAACCCAATAAAATTGATAACCGAAGTATTGAAACCTCGAGTCATCTTCTCAAGGAATTGCAGGGAGGTATGATTTATTATTGGTTACGTAAAAAGATATATTTTTGGGTTTTTGAAATAGGGAACAAGTAATTTAAATAACAAGAAAAATAAATTAATAATTAATAAAATCTCTTGGCAAGGTATGAGAAATTGAAGTCCTATCCTAGTTATCCTTATCAGGTGTGATGAGAATTGGATTCTGCTCCCACTTTAATTAACCCTTGCTAAACAAAGGAGAGTCAAGTAGACTAATTAATTTGATCCTCAAGTCCTAGTCAACTCCTATGGAAAGACTAGAGTTATTGGAGTACAAATTAACCAGCAAAGAATTCCAATTTCAATCAACAGCTGAGTTTGATAACTCAAGTGTTATTAATTACTTAACCAAAGACAAAAGGGGAAAATATCTTAAATTAAATTAAAAGCATTCATAAATAAATTAAAGCAAAATCAAATATGAAATACCTCAATTTATATTAATTAAGAAAATCCTAACATGAATGGTTCATAAGCCAAATTGAAAAGATAAATGACAATTAAAGTAATAGAATCAATAAAGGTAGAAAATAAATTAAAGGAATATTGAACTTGTGATGAAGAGAAGTAGCCTAAACATAATAGAAATTCTAATCCTAAATCCTAAGAGAGAGGAGAGAACCTCTCTCTCTAAAAACTACATCTAAAACCTAAAATTGTGAATTGAAAGCGTGTTGAGTCTCTACATGTTCCCTGACTTTAATATGTGTTTTTGGGTCAAAAACTGGGTCAAAATGCTTCCCGAAATCGCCCCCAGTGTATTCTATAATTTCTGCAGATCGCGCAGGTCATGCATACGCGTCGGTCACGCGTATGCGTCAGTGGCCGAATTCCCTTTCCACGCGTGTGCGTCAGGTGCGCGCTCGCGTCGTTGTGCTGATCTGCTTCCACGCGTACGCGTCAAGCACGCGTACACGTCGCTGTAATTTTCTCCGTTTTGCGCGCATGCGTGAGCCATGCGTGCGCGTCACTTCTCACTGGTTGTCTCCTTTATTTCTTGTGCTCCTTCCATTTTTGCAAGCTTCCTTTCCATTCTCTAAGCCATTCCTGCCTTATAAAGCCTGAAACACTTAATGCACAGATCACGGCATCGAATGGTAATAAAGGAGAAATTAAAATACACAATTTAAAGCTTTAGGAAGCAAGTTTTCAATCATAGAATAAATCCAGGAAGGAATTGTAAAACCATGCAAATCATATGAATAAGTGGGTGAAAAGTTGATAAAAACCACTCAAATTAGCACAAAATAAACCATAAAATAGTGGTTTATCAACCTCCCCACACTTAAACATTAGCATGTCCTCATGCTAAGCTCAGGGAGACAAAGAGAATTGATAAGGGACAGTAAGACTCATGAAATGCAACCTAAATATAAATGCAACTATATGCTAAAATAATTCTACCTACTTGGTTAAAAGCAAACAAGTTCTCCAAAACAAATACAAACCAATTTCCACTAATTCAAATCGTACAATAAAAAGCAAGTAAACTTGTAAGAAGAGAGCTCACGAAAGCAGGGAACATAGAATCAAGCATTGAACCCTCACTGGTAGTGTATATCACTTTAGTTCTCAAGTGTCTAGGGTCAATCACTCTACTCTTCCCTATTCATGTTTTCTAGACTTTGTTCTTCATCTAACCAATCAACAAATATCTAGTATATCAATGCAAACATCATGAGGTCTTTTCAAGGTTGTAATGGGGCTAAGGTAAGGGTGAGGATATATGTATGGCCAAGTTAGCTATAATATGAATCTTTGACTAACCTAAACTTTCACCTAACATACACACACTCTATGTACTTCTAAAATCATGCCTAGCTACCCAAAATTTCCATTTTTGCATATCATACTCATGTATCAACTTTTCTTTAATTTTATCACATATGCATTGATTTTTCATTAACTTAATATTGGGGTAATTTTGTCCCCTTATTTATTTACTTATTTATTGAATATTTTTTTTTTAGATTTTTTTCTTTTTTATTTTTTAAATAGAAAAATAAACATAACTTATCAATGCATATGGATTTTTTAATTTTTCTGGTCTCACATGAGTAGGTACCCAAATTTCCAATATTTTATCAAAGTAAAAACATAACACATATCCTTATTAACCCATGTTCCCACAATTTTCCCACACTTAATTGATACACAATCTCTAACTTAAGCTAACCAAAGATTCAAGTTGGGGTAATTAATTGTTTTTCCACTTAAGACTAGTGATGTGGTAAAATATAGAACAAATGGGGATTAAAAGGCTCAAAGTGGCTGACAAGGGTGACATAAAAGGGTAGGCTTATTTGGGAGAAGTGAGCTAAAACAAGTAATGGCCTCAATCATATGCAAGCATGTAGATATATTGAACATTGGACATATAGACTGAAACAAAGTAAAGATTGCAATCATAGAGAAAAGAACACACAAGAATAAAAATTTATGGTTAAATAATGTAACCATATAAATAAGCTCAAAATCTCACAGGTTGTGTGTTCTTAGCTTTTTAAACTATGTTCCAAATACAACTTCAAACAAGTTTTAACAGAAAAAATTTTTCAATTTAAATTAGTGAAATATTATAAAAATTTCTTGAAAAAGAAAATATTACTTCAACCAAGTAGTAACTAAATGCATAAAATCAAACAAACATGCAATCAAACATGCAAATACAACAACTAATTTAACAAAGAAAATTAAACATTGGTGTTAAAATATGAAGTAACTAACCCATGGAAGTCGGTATCAACCTCCCCACACTTAAAGATTGCACCGTCCTCGGTGCATGCTAAGATGTACAAGTGGACGGGTTTCTCCAACTGACGCTTTTCTCCAAAGATTGTGCAGATAGACTTGTTTGTCTCCCCATGTAAAGGTTTTCTGTTTCCCTTCCTCGGTGGCCATCCTGAAAGAAGAGGATAAGAAGAAAAGTAATCCAAAAATAAAGATAAGAAAATAAATACAGTATGTGTGGGTTAATGCCAAATAATAGAGGTCTCCATTACATGGTAGCTACAACATGTAAGTGAGAAAACAGTATAAGTAAATGGCATATCAATTAAATTCATGTCAATGCAAAAAGAATACAATTATCATAAAAGATTAGCATTGACTTTAAATAATATTACCCAATCAGAACAGAACAAGTCATGAAGTATCAGGATAGTGTAAGAAAAGATGCAACCGTTGAAGAAGAAAATTTAACACCAATAGAAAAATAATAAATTTAGAAAAAAAAATAAAAAATACACAAAATTAAAATGCAATGAGTGAAAGTATGCAAATAAATTAAGTAAAATAGAATGAAAAATAATAGGGATGAGAATTTGAAGAGATGAAGAAGAAGAAAGTAAGAAAGGATAAGAAAAATTCGGATTGGGGAAGAAAAGATAAGATATTTGGCTGATCTGGATAAGTTGTGCGCCGCATGTGATGCGGACGCGTGAGTGACACGGTCGCGTGGTGTGCGATAAGTTCAGGTGACGTGGATGCATGGGTCACGCGATCGCGTGGCCTGATTTGTGCGATTGGCGCGAGTGCAGCCTCGCGTTCGCGCAACTCTCTGTTTCAAACTCATTTTGCCAAAATTTTGGGTGACGCGTTCACGTGGGTGACGCGATCGCGTGAATGGCCATATTTTGAAAAACGACGCGGACGCGTGGGGCACGCGTTCGCGTGATAGAGCTTGTGCTTCCAACACCATTCCTGCCCGACTCCATCATAACTTTCTGTCATACACCCATTTACGTCGATTTTGCAGGGCCATGCATTCGCGTGGGTGACGCGGACGCGTGGGAGGCTCTTTTTCAAAATGACGCGGTCACGTGGGCATGTTTGTGCCTAAGGCACGCCTCCAGCCACGCTTTCGCGTGACTTTCTGTTCAATTTTATTTTCTTCCCAACGCACTTGTGACGCAGACGTGTCAGCGACGCTTACGCGTCGCGTGCGTATTTTTTTTTTTATGCAATATGCAGATATAAATGCAGAATGCTGATGAATATGCAAAAATTATGAATGGACACGAATGAAAATAAAATAAAATAAAACTAAAAAAGGAAAGAATATACCATGGTGGGTTGTCTCCCACCTAGCACTTTTAGTTAAAATCCTTAAGTTGGACATTTGGTGAGCTCCTTGTCATGGAGGCTTGTGCTTGAACCCATCCTGAAACTGCCACCAATTCTTGGACTTCCAATAATCTTCATTATTCTCAAGTGAATTTGCCAAGCCTTGAAGGAGTTCTTCACTAGCCTTGAGCTCCCAAAGTGGATCCTCATGTATGCCTGGATCCCAAATCCTATTTCTGCACCCGTCTTCAAGTGGAACATGATGATTCCATTTGGGTGGTAAGCAATCTGAATTCTCTATGGAGTACCAAACTCTTCTTTTAGAGCTGACCGAATTATCACCAGTTGAGCCCCTTGCATCTGGCCCTTGAAATATCAACTTTGATGAGCCTTGATTTGCAACTCTAACCACTAAATAGTCTTGGTGCACGAATTGTAAATCACACTTTTCATAACTCGTACCACTAACCAGCAAGTGCACTGGGTCGTCCAAGTAATACCTTACGTGAGTAAGGGTCGAATCCCACGGAGATTGTTAGTTTGAAGCAATTTATGGTTATCTTGTAATTCTTAGTCAGGATATCAATTATAATTATCAGTTTGGATTGCGAAAAATAAAAGAGTATGAATTAAATACTTGTTGTGTAGTAATGGAGAATATGTTGGAGTTTTGGAGATGCTTTGTCTTCTGAATTTCAGCTTTCCCCCTGTCTTCTTCTTCACGCACGCAAGGTTCCTCCTATGGCAAGCTGTGTGTTGGTGGATCACCGTTGTCAATGGTTACCATCTGTCCTCTCAGTGAAAATGGTTCAGGTGCGCTGTCACCGCATGGCTAATCATCTGTTGGTTCTCACTCATGCTGGAATAGGATCCATTGATCCTTTTGCGTCTGTCACTACGCCCAAACCTTGTGAGTTTGAAGCTCGTCACAGTCATTCAATCCCTGAATCCTACTCGGAATACCACAGACAAGGTTTAGACTTTCCGGATTCTCAAGAATGCTGCAAATGGATTCTAGGATTCACCACGAAGATTCTGATTAAGGAATCCAAGAGATACTCATTCAATCGAAGGTAGAACGGAGGTGGTTGTCAGGCACGCGTTCATAGGTTGAGAATGGTGATGAGTGTCACGGATCATCACATCCATCATATTGAAGTGCGAATGAACATCTTAGATAGAAACAAGCGTGTTTGAATAGAAAACAGAAATAATTGCATTAATTCATCAGGACACAGCAGAGCTCCTCACCCCCAACAATGGAGTTTAGAGACTCATGCCGTCAAAGAGTACAAAGTTCAGATCTAAATTGTCATGAGGTACAGAATAAATCTCTAAAAATTGTTTAAATACTCAACTAGTAACCTAGGTTTACAGAAAATGAATAAACTAAGATAGATGGTGCAGAAATCCACTTCTGGGGCCCACTTGGTGTGTGCTGGGGCTGAGACTTAAGCTTCACACGTGCCTAGGCTGTTTCCAGAGTTGAACACCAGGTTGTAACCTGTTTCTGGCGTTCAACTCCAACTTGTAACTTGTTTCAGGCGTTTAACGCCAGAATGCAACATGGAACTAGCGTTGAACGCCAGTTTACGTCATCTATCCTTGAGTAAAGTATGGACAATTATGTATTTCTGGAAAGCCCTGGATGTCTACTTTCCAACGCAATTGAGAGCATGCCAATTGGACTTCTGTAGCTCCAAAAAATATATTCCGAGTGCAGGGAGGTCAGAATCCAACAGCATCAGCAGTCCTTTTTCAGCCTGAATCAGATTTTTGCTCAGCTCCCTCAATTTCAGCCAGAAAATACCTGAAATTATAGAAAAATACACAAACTCATAGTAAAGTCCAGAAATATAATTTTTGCCTAGAAACTAATGAAAGTATACTAAAAACTAACTAAAATATACTAAAAACTACATGAAATTAACCCCAAAAAGCGTATAAAATATCCGCTCATCACAACACCAAACTTTAACTGTTGCTTGTCCCCAAGCAACTAGACAAATAAAATAGAATACAAATGAGTCAAGAAGCAATAATATCTCAGAGTTTTGAGTGAAGCTCAGATTCTAATTAGATGAGCGAGACTAATAGCTTTTTTTGCTTCCGAACAGTTTTGGCATCTCACTTTATCCATTGAAGCTCAGAATGATTGGTATCTATAGGAACTTAGAATTCAGATAGTGTTATTGATTCTCCTAGTTCAGTATGTTGATTCTTGAACACAGCTACTTTATGAGTCTTGGCCGTGGCCCTAAGCACTTTGTTTTCCAGTATTACCACCTGATACATAAATGCCACAGACACATAATTGGGTGAACCCTTTCAGATTGTGACTCAACTTTGCTAAAGTCCCCAATTAGAGGTGTCCAGGGTTCTTAAGCACACTCTTCTTTTTGCTTTGGACCTTGACTTTAACCGCTCAGTCTCAAGTTTTCACTTGACACCTTCACGCCATAAGCACATGGTTAGGGATAGCTTGGTTTAGCCGCTTAGGCCAGGATTTGATCCCTTTAGGCCCTCCTATCCACTGATGCTCAAAGCCTTGGATCCTTTTTATTATCCTTGCCTTTTGGTTTTAAGGGCTATTGGCTTTTTCTGCTTGCTTTTTCTTTTTCTTTTTCTTTTATTTTTTTCTGCAAGCTTTTATATTCACTGCTTTTTCTTGCTTCAAGAATCATTTTTATGATTTTTCAGATTATCAAATAACATTTCTCCTTTTTCATCATTCTTTCAAGAGCCAACATATTTAATATTCATAAACATCAAATTCAAAAGATATATGTACTGTTCAAGCATTCGTTCAGAAGACAAAAAGCATTGCTACCACATGTAAATAATTAGAATTTTCCTTATTAAAAACTTGAAAAAAATTATTGCCTCCTTATTCTAAAGAAAATCTGCTATTTTATTCATGTTTAATGATGATGAAAAAAATAAATTATAGCTTAATTGGAGATAAGATCAAAATATAGATACTAATTACTACTACTCATATATAACTTCTAAGGTAAAACTCAAATAAGAACAATTATCACAAAGTTAAGGCTAAGATTAGAACTCAACAACCTTGAATTTGAGAGGTGGATGCCTCTTTAGTCTGTGGAGTGCTTGGCCCTTCAAGAGATAATTTCTGACGCTTTAATTTCTTCAGTTCATGCCCTTGCTCTTCTTGTTCTCTAAGCAGTTTGCAGAGCATGCTGTTTTGGTTTTGCTGTTCTTCCTTCAGTTGATCCACAGCTTCTTGCAACTTGGTGACAGATGCTTCTAGGCGCTCCTAGTATTCAATTTGAGGAATTTCCGGGAGGAACTCCTGTGCTTTTCTCTTGATGGGGTCGTCCTGCACTTGTTGTCATTCCATAGACTTTTTGGTGATTGGTTACTTAACTGTAAAGTTCTATAGTCATAGAATGCAGTTCCAGCTATCCTCTGCCTGTCCGTCTGCCATAGATTAGCATAGAATTCCTGAACCATGTTTCTTCCCACCTTTGTTTCAGGATTAGCTAGGACTTCCCAGCTCATGTTTCGAATTTGCTCTTGGATCTCCGGATATTCGTCTTCTTTCAGATTAAATTTAACTTCCGGGATCACTGACCTTATACTCATTATTTTATAAAAATGGTCTGAATGTTCTTTGGTTATGAACTTCCCTTGATTCCAAAGTGGTTTTGGAATATTCTCTTTCTTGCCTCTTGAGTCGGTTTGTTTTCCCTTAGGAGCCATGATCTTAGTGGGTATTAGCTTAGTGATCACAGATAAACACACCAAACTTAGAGGTTTGCTTGTCCTCAAGCAAAAAAAAAGAGAGGAGAGGGATGTGAGGAGAGCCAAGTTCGAATTGTGTAGGAGAAGGGGAGAGGCCGAACCAACATTTAAAGGGAAGGGGGGGTGGGTTTCGAAAATTGGTTGAAAAAGATATGATAGAAAAAGTGATTTGGAAAAGATAAGTGTGATAGGAAAAGATGTAATTTAAAATTGAAAAGATATGAAAGATATTTGAAAAAGATAAATCTAAATTTTGAAAAAGATGTTGTGAAGATTTGAAAAAGATATTGATGAGTTGAAAAGATTTTAGAAGGAAAAGAGATAGATTTGTTTTGAAAAAGGATTTGAAAATAATTTGAAGAGGATTTAAAAAAAGGGTTTATGAATTAAGATACATTTGATATCTTTTGAAAAAGGATTTGAAAAATTAGGATTTGTAACATGTTTGTGTAGAAAATCATGAATTGAAACATAAAAATTGGAAAAAATTTGAATTGAAAACGAAATTGCCTACTCCCCCACAATCCTGGCGTCAAACACCCAACTGCTGCATGTTTTGGGCGTTTAACGCCCACTTGGTGTTTGGTTTGGGCGTTTAACGCCCAGCTGTTGCTTCCAGCTGGCATTGAACGCCAGAAACTCCTTTGTCACTGGGCATTTTTCTGAACGCCCAGGATGCTGTAAATCTGGCGTTAAACACCCAGAAGTTGTTTCTTTCTGGCATTTAACGCCCAGATGGCTATCTCTACTGGCGTTAAACGCCCAGTAGATGCTCCTTTTGGGCGTTTAACGCCCAATTGTGCCTCTTACTGGCGTTTTCTTGCTAGTGAGCTCTTTTTTCCTGTTTTGTGCTCTGAATCCTTCTGTAGCCCTCTGAACTTATGCAATTGATTCTTTACCTTGTTAATATTGACCTTATATTCTTTAAAAATAAATAAACTGAAGAATAGAATAAAATAAAATAACAGAAAGAGTTTTGCTAATGGCTGGGTTGCCTTCTAGCAAGCGCTTCTTTATTGTCTTTAGCTGGACCTTGCTGAGCTTTTTTAATCTAGCCTCAGCTTTGAGCATTCTTGCTCAATATTGCCTTCAAGATAATGTTTGATTCTCTGTCCATTAACAATGAACTTCTTATTAGAATCAATGTCTTGAAGCTCCACATAGCCATATGGTGACACACTTGTAATCACATATGGTTCCCTCCACCGGGATTTCAGTTTCCCAGGGAATAGCCTGAGCCTAGAGTTGAACAGTAGAACCTTTTGTCCTGGTTTAAAGACTCTAGATGACAGCTTTCTGTCATGCCACCTTTTTTATTTCTCTTTATAAAGCTTGGCATTTTCGAAAGCAGTGAGTCTGAATTCCTCTAGCTCATTCAGCTGGAGCAATCTTTTTTCTCCAGCTAATTTGGCATCAAAGTTTAGGAATCTAGTTGCCGAGTAGGCCTTATGTTCCAGTTCCACGGACAGATGACAGGCCTTACCATACACAAGCTGGTATGAAGAAGTCCCTATAGGGGTCTTGAATGCCGTTCTGTAAGCCCACAGAGCATCATCCAAGCTTCTTGCCCAATCCTTTCTACGGGTACTTACAGTCCGTTCCAGGATTCTTTTTAGTTCTCTGTTAGAAACTTCAGCTTGCCCATTTATCTGTGGATGATATAGAGTCGCCACCTTATGGCGAATTCCATACCGGACCATGGCAGAGTAAAGCTGTTTGTTACAGAAGTGAGTGCCCCCATCACTGATTAGTACTCTAGGGACACCAAACCTGCTGAAGATATGTTTCTGGAGGAACTTCAGCACTATTTTAGTATCATTGGTAGGTGTGGCAACGACCTCTACCCATTTTGATACATAGTCGACTGCCACCAGAATATAAGTGTTTGAGTATGATGGTAGGAAAGATCCCATGAAGTCAATTCCCCATATATCAAACAACTCAATCTCCAAGATTCCTTGTTGAGGCATGGCGTAACCATGAGGCAGATTACCAGCTCTTTGGCAACTATCACAGTTACGTACAAATTCTCGGGAATCCCTATAGAGTCTAGGCCAGTAGAAGCCACATTGGAGGACCTTGGTGGCTGTTCGTTCACCTCCGAAATGGCCTCCATATTGTGATCCATGGCAATGCCATAAGATCTTCTGTGCTTCTTCTCTAGGCACACACCTACGG
>NC_029786.2:69537430-69547360 GCF_000816755.2 Arachis ipaensis
TGTCTCTTATTTCTATATCAAACTCTTGCAGAAGCAACACCCATCTTATGAGCCTGGGTTTTGAATCCTGCTTTGTGAGTAGATATTTAAGAGCAGCATGGTCAGTGTACACAATCACTTTTGATCCTACTAAGTATGATCTAAACTTGTCAATGGCATAAACCACTGCAAGCAATTCTTTTTCTGTGGTTGTGTAATTTTTTTGGGCATCATTTAAAACACGGCTAGCATAATAAATGACATGCAGAAGCTTGTCATGCCTCTGCCCCAGTACTGCACCAACGGCATGGTCACTGGCATCACACATTAGTTCAAATGGTAAAGTCCAGTCTGGTGCAGAAATAACTGGTGCTGTGACCAGCTTAGCTTTCAGAGTCTCAAACGCTTGCAGACACTCTGTGCCAAACACAAATGGCATGTCAGCAGTTAACAGATTGCTCAGGGGTTTTGCAATTTTTGAAAAATCCTTTATAAACCTCCTGTAGAATCTTGCATGCCCCAGAAAGTTTCTGATTGCCTTAACATTAGCAGGTGGTGGTAATTTTTCAATTACTTCCACTTTAGCTTGATCCACCTCTATTCCCTTGTTTGAAATTTTATGTCCAAGGACAATTCCTTCAGTCACCATAAAGTGACATTTTTCCCAGTTTAAAACTAGGTTGGTCTCTTGGCATCTTTTCAGAACAAGTGCTAAATGGTCAAGGCAGGAGCTGAATGAGTCTCCAAATACTGAAAAGTCATCCATGAAGACTTCCAGAAACTTTTCCACCATATCAGAGAAGATAGAGAGCATGCACCTCTGAAAGGTTGTAGGTGCATTACACAGACCAAAAGGCATTCTTCTGTAAGCAAATACTCCAGAAGGACATGTGAATGCTGTTTTCTCTTGGTCCTGAGGATCTACTGCAATTTGATTGTAACCTGAATAGCCATTCAAAAAGTAGTAATATTCATGACCTGCTAGTCTCTCTAGCATCTGGTTTATGAATGGTAAAGGAAAATGATCCTTTCTGGTGGCTGTATTGAGCCTTTTGTAGTTAATACACATGCGCCACCCTGTAACTGTTCTTGTAGGAACCAGTTCATTTTTTTCATTATGAACCACTGTCATACCTCCCTTCTTGGGGACTACTTGAACAAGACTCACCCAGGGGCTATCAGAAATAGGATAAATAATCCCAGCCTCCAGTAATTTGGTGACCTCTTTCTGCACAACTTTCTTCATGGCTGGATTTAGCCGCCTCTGTGGTTGAACCACTGGCTTAGCATTATCCTCCAATAGGATTTTGTGCATGCATCTAGCTGGGCTTATGCCCTTAAGGTCACTTATGGACCAACCAAGAGCTGTCTTGTGTGTCCTTAGCACTTGAATTAGTGCTTCCTCTTCCAGTGGATTTAAAGCAGAGCTTATGATCACTGGAAAAGTGTCACTTTCTCCCAGAAATGCATATTTCAGGGATGGTGGTAATTGTTTGAGCTCAGATTTAGGAGGTGTTTCCTCTTCCTGAGGATGTTTCAGAGGTTCTTTCAATTCCTCTTAATCCTCCAGATCAGGCTGAACATCTTTGAAGATGTCTTCCAGCTCTGATTCGAGACTCTCAGCCATGTTGACCTCCTCTACCAAAGAGTCAATAAGATCAACTTTCATGCAGTCTTTGGGTGTGTCTGGATGTTGCATGGCTTTGACAGCATTTAACTTGAACTCATCCTTATTGACCCTCAGGGTTACTTCCCCCTTTTGGACATCAATGACAGTTCGTCCAGTTGCTAGGAAAGGTCTTCCTAGAATGAGAGTAGCACTCTTGTGCTCTTCCATTTCCAGCACCACAAAGTCAGTGGGAAAGGCGAATGGCCCAACCCTGATAATCATATCTTCAATCATGCATGATGGGTATTTAATGGAGCCATCAGCAAGTTGGAGACATATCCGGGTTGGTTTGACTTTTTCAGTCAAACCAAGCTTTCTGATAGTGGATGCAGGTATTAGGTTGATACTTGCCCCAAGATCACATAAAGCTGTCTTGGTGCAATTACCCTCTAATGTGCATGGCATCATGAAGCTCCCAAGATCTTTAAGCTTTTCTGGGAAGCTTTTCAGAATAACTGCACTGCATTCTTCAGTGAGGAGAACTCTTTCAGTTTCTCTCCAATCCTTCTTATGACTCAAGATCTCTTTCATGAACATGGCATAAGAAGGTATTTGCTCAAGTGCCTCTGCAAACAGAATCTTTATCTCAAGAGTCCTGAGATAGTCTGCAAAGCGAGCAAATTGCTTATCCTGCTCCTCTTGGCGGAGTTTTTGAGGATAAGGCATCCTAGCTTTGTATTCCTCAACCTTGGTTGCTGCAGGTGTTTTCCCTATAGAGGTGGTTGGGGAAGCCTTTTTAGAGGGGTTGTTATCAGCACTTGTATGTGTTTGATCCCTCACTGGCATTTGAATGCCAGGGGTGGAAGCTGGATTGGCGTTGGACGCCAACTCCTTACCTGTTCCTGGCGTTTGAACGCCAGAACTGAGCTTCCTTTGGGCATTTAACGCCAACTCCTTGCTTGTTTGTGGCGTTTGAATACCAGAACTGAGCATGGGTTAGGCATTTAACGCCAGCTCTCCATCCTTTTCTGGCGTCTGAGTGCCAGAATCATTCTTCTCTGGGCTCTTACTGTCCTCAGAGGGATTTTGGATGATATTTTGCTCATTTCTTGGCTTCCTGCTGCCTTGAAGTGAGGTATTTAATATTTTTCCACTTCTTAATTGAACTGCTTGGCATTCTTCTGTTATTTGTTTTGATAACTGCTGTTCTGTTTGCCTCAACTGTACTTCCAGATTTATATTAGCCATTCTTGTGTCTTGTAGTATCTCTTTGAATTCGGCCAGCTATTTTGTTAGAAAGTCTAATTGCTGATTGAATTTAGTAATTTGTTCTGCAGGACTGAGTTCAGCAGTTACTGTTTTAGCCTCTTCTTTCATGGAAGATTCACTGCTTAGGTACATATGCTGATTTCTGGCAACTGTATCAATAAGCTCTTGAGCCTCTTCAATTGTCTTTCTCATGTGTATAGATCCACCAGCTGAGTGATCTAGAGAAATTTGAGCTTTCTTTGTAAGCCCATAATAGAAGATGTCTAACTGCACCTATTCTGAAAACATTTCAAAGGGGCATTTTCTTAGCATCTCTCTGTATCTCTCCCAGGCATCATAAAGAGATTCATTATCTCCTTGTTTAAATCCTTGGATGTCCAACCTTAGCTGTGTCATTTGTTTTGGAGGGAAGTATTGATTCAGGAATTTTTCTGACAGCTGTTTCCATGTCCTTATGCTAGCTTTAGGTTGGTTATTTAACCACCTCTTAGCTTAGTCTTTTACAGCAAATGAAAATAGTAATAATCTGTAGACATCCTGATCTACTTCTTTATCATGTACTGTGTCAGCAATTTGTAAAAATTATGCCAGAAACTCTGTAGGTTTTTCCTGTGGAAGACCGGAATACTGGCAACTTTGCTGCACCATGATAATGAGCTGAGGATTCAACTCAAAGCTAATGACTCCAATGGAGGGTATACAGATACTGCTCCCATATGAAGCAGTAGTGGGGTTAGTATATAACCCCAGAGTCCTTTTGGACTGTTCATTTCCACTTAGGTCCATGATGGAGAAAAGGGAATTGATGTGAATTGCAATTAAAATATATTTTTATTTTTATTTTATAAAAAAAGAATGAATAAAAAAAATGAAATAAAATAACTAGAAATTAAATATAGATTTCGAAAATTAAGAATAAAAAATTTAAAACTAAAACAATTACTTAATTAAGGAGATTTGAAAAACTTTGGATATAATTTTTGAAAAAGATTTTAAATTTTGAAATAGAAATCAGAATTTTAAAAGCAATTTTCGAAAATTCACTTTAAAATAGAGAGAAAAGATATTTTTTTATTTTTGAATTTTATGATGAAAGAGAAAAACACACAAAAGACACATAACTTAAAATTTTTAGATCTAATATTCCTTATTTTCGAAAATTTTGGAGGGAAACACCAAACTTAAAAATTTTAAGATCAAAACACAAGGAAGACTCAAGAACACTTTAAAGACTCACAAGAACAACAAGAACATGAAGATAGAACACCAAACTTAAAATTTTTAGAAAACCAAAATAAAATTTTTGAAAACTAAAGAAAAATCAACAAGAAAACACCAAACTTAAAGTTTGGCACAAGATTTATTCAAAGAAAAATTATTTTTGAAAAAGTTTTTTAAAAAAAGAATTCCTAATTACCAGGAACATAAACACAACGCTCTAGCCAATTGAGTTATAAATTTAAAGTGTTTTAATAAGGTATTTAATGTATAAATTTTTTTTTGAAAACTGATGTTTTGAAAAAGCACAAGAAAAACAAGAAAAATCACAAAATAAGAAAAACTAAAGATCAAACAAGGAAAATAAACAAGAACAACTTGAAGATTAAGAAAGAACAATGAATGTAAGACCCAGAATCTTTGAAAAGTCTTATTATGATCAAGTCTCAAATCCTACAGTTATTTATAGCCTTAATTTCAGAGATTATTTTATTAAAGATAATTAAGGCAAGTTTTGATTTATTGGATTTGAGATAAGTTATGATTATTATCCAATTTTATAATTATTGAATTATTTTCTATATTTAAAGTATAAGGTTGATAGTTATGAAATAACTGAAATTACTAAAATGCCCCTAACCCTAATTTTTGAAAATGAAACCCTAATCCTAAAACCCTAACCCAGTGACCCGGTTCCTTTCTCACCCAACCCAGCAGCAGCAACACAAATGTTTCCTTTTTTTTTCCCTCAAACCCACACGTAGCAACAGTAGCAGATCGGAGGAGTGGGGAAGAGAGGAGGGGCGACGATGGCTGGGGCCTCACTGCCACCACCGTCCAGCTCAACGCCGCCGCACCCTACCCGTTTCCCTTCCTCCCCTCATTCACGCGACACATAGCAGCAACAGCTACCAAACGAAGCAAAGAAAGAAAGAGGGAACGGAGTGCGACAGGGAGAAGAAGGAGAGGAGACGCGTCGGAGCCGCAGGGCCTCACCGCCACCGTCGCATTGTGCCGCCGCATTCCACACCTTGCCGCCACCGTTGTACACCGAAGGGAGAAAGAGAAAGAGACACGGAGTCAGCGTCGCGCAGAGAAGGACTCGCTGCCAGCTCCATCGTCCTCACTGCCTTGCCACCGTCGAGCTCGCAACCTTGGAGGGAGCACAGCGCCGCCGTGAGTCCTGACCAGAAGAGAGCGAGAGACCAAGAGAGGAACGTGGAGTCGGCGACGCACAGGGAGGCACTCGCCGCTGCCGTCGCGCGCTGTCGCTGCTGTTTGAGCAGTCATCATCCCCTCTATTCTACTGCTCTGGTCTGCCGCCGCCACTGCTAGAGATCCGCCCGATCTGATCCGAAGGGAAGAAAGAGGTCCAGGCCGCCGCTGCTAGTTGCGTTGTGAGCTGCTGCACCAGCCACCGCCGCAGGTGTCGCCGCTGGAGAAGGGAGCTGCGCCTCTGTGTTCCTGGCATCCGGGAGTGGTTCCGTGACTTCTGGGACCACCGCCGAAGCCTCTGGCTATTTTTGCCGTCACCGGAGAATCCTGCCGGTAAGGTTTTAAGTATTAGGTTTCGTTTCTCCTGAGTTTTCGGAAACGTTACAATACTGTATATTGATTTCAGTTACCAACGCCGGAGTCCGGTCACCGCTGTCGCTTGAGGTGGCTGCCGGGTTGCTGCCGAACCGGTTCAAGAGACCGCCGCTGTTCGGTTCAGCCGTTCCTTCTTCGTTTCGGTAAGTAAGTATGTTTCGGAAAGCCTCACGTTAGTATTTCGTTGCGTTTGGTTAATGAATATGAATCTTGATAACTTGATAACGAGTCCTGAAAAAGGATGATTCATGCTTTCGAAATGAATTAATAAAGAGGAAATTGTGATTTAGTCTTGCTTCTTAAGAAAGGCATTGTATCTCTTTCAGGAGAAGGTTATTTAGATGAAACTTGTGTTTTAAAGCTGTTTGGATGTGAAAAGGGTTTATGCCTTTGAATTTGACTTGGGGATTTCAATTAAAGAAGTTTCAATGACTTTGAAAGAACCTGAATGTCTATTGACAAGTTTCATTTTGAAATGTTTTGAGAAAGATTTTAAGTACTCTTTGAATTCTGAATTCTTGCAAGACTAAAACAATTTGAACAGTTGAAACGTTCTAGAATTTATCATGGGGGTCGAAGTTGGTTTTGCCTAAGTAAAGGAAACGGCTTTGAAAGAAGTAAATGATTATATGACTCGGTTTGGCTTAGATCTTATTTTATTACTCAATTCGGAAAGCCAAGGTTTTAATGATTTTAAATGAATTTGGCGAAATGAGTTATGCTATTCTCCCCTAAGGACTTGGGACTCTGCCAAGGAACTTTTGTTACAAAGATCCCATTGTTGGATGGGTGATTTTGAATGATTCAAAAGGAATCTTTAACTTTCCATGGTTTTGGAAGTTTTGGAAAGAGGAAGCCGAGAGTGGCTTATTTTAAAAAGGGGAATTTACCTTGAGTAAAAGTGGCTTATGAGCCTGAGATGATTTGAGAAATGAGATCTTTAAAGCCAAGGCTGAAAAGAGTTGAAACTCGATTTCAAAGTGAAATGAATTGAGAAAATGATTTATGGCTTAAATGCCGATTTCATGAATTTGATGATTTTGAATGTGGAAGTGCTGTTTTATTGTGAGCCGGAATGGCTGTGTATGATTTATGAATATTGGCTGGTTCTGGATTGAACCGTGAGCCAAAATGGCTGTGTATGATTATCAATATTGGCTGGTTCTGGATTGAACCGTGAGCCGGATGGATAAGATGGATGTTGATCCATGGATGAAAATGAATGCATATATGCTGAGATATTGATAAATGTGATTTTTGCACTTCCACTATCTGAGATACGAGTTTTCCTGGGTAGTAGCAGTGGCTAGCCACCACGTGCTCCAGGTTGAGACTTGATACTCTGTTGACCCTATGTCGTAAGTGTGGCCAGGCACTGTGAAAGCCCCGGATGAGCTCACCCCTGCAAATATTCACCAGTGAAGGTGATGGATATGGATCATGATTATGATCAAGTTTATGATGAGTATAACTCGAGTTGGGGATGCGCGACAGAGGGACAGTCCAATGGTTAGCTACTAGGACTTGTCGGGTTGGCTCTATAACCGACAGATGATATCATCAGCCACTAGAGACAGGCATGCATCATATGCATTTATGTGACATTGTTTGGGTGTGCATATTATACTTGGTTTGCCTATGTGATTAATTGCTAACTGTTCTACTTGCAATAATTGTTTGTTTGTGCTTGCATCTTCCTATTTGTGTTTGCTGCTGGGACTCTGTTGGACTGTGGTGATTGGTTGGTGTTGGATTGTTTGGGCCTAGGGCCGTGGTTGGAATGAGATGAACCAATGGTTGATTTTGGTTTTGTGTTTCTGGTTTGGAATAAAATATGAAAGGCTATTTTGGTTCAGTTTAGATAAATCTCTTTGAAAGGCTTTTGATGTTTTGAAAATTGAACGGTTCCTCTTTCAGAAAAGATTTCCGACTTTACTTTTATTGTAAACCGTTGTTTTTGAAAGGAGGCATAAGACGGTTATTAATCACTGGTACGGTTTATCTTCATGTATCCTATTACAGTAATTCCCAAAAATCCTTTCTGAGAACCCTTTCGAGGATGATGTTCTCACCCCCTACATTTTTCCCCTTTCAGGATATGGGCGCAGAAGTCACGAAGAGTTTATTTAGTTGTTGTTGAAATGCTCTGTATTGCTGTAGACTATTATTTGTACCATCGCCTTTATCTTGAGATATTCTGTAAGAGGGATAGGAATTGTATTGTCTAATGCTTGTAATATTATATATATATGTGTGTGTGTGTGTGTGTGTGTATATGGATGTACTCTTTATGAACTTTTGTAAGTTGTATGGTATTCTGTGAATGTACGTCATCGAACGAAAGTATTTTTGGGAGCGGTTTCATGGTTTAAAGTTTTAAACAGGCTCATATTTTATTATTAAATAGTATAAAAGTCGTCGTAATGTCCGAGCTATCAGAGTTGCGCAGCCGGAAGCGTGAGCTTTGGTAGTTAGGGTGTTACAATGAACACAAATTCGAAAATTTAAAAGAAAATAAAAACATGCAAAACACACCAAACTTAGAATATGAAACTAAAATCAAACAGAAAAACTCAATTATCAGTTTATAAAATTTTCAAAAAATTAAAAAAGAGAAAATAAGGATTTAAAAAAATTTCAACCAAAAACAATAATAGAAGACTCTAAACCAAAAAGAAAAATTTTTCCTAATCTAAGCAACAAAATAAACCATCAGTTGTCCAAACTCGAACAATCCCCGGCAACGGCGCCAAAAACTTGGTGCACGAATTGTAAATCACACTTTTCACAACTTGTACCACTAACCAGCAAGTGCACTGGGTCATCCAAGTAATACCTTACGTGAGTAAGGGTCGAATCCCATGGAGATTGTTGGTTTGAAGCAATCTATGGTTATCTTGTAATTCTTAGTCAGGATATCAATTATAATTATCAGTTTGGATTGCGAAAAATAAAAGAGTATGAATTAAATACTTGTTGTGCAGTAATGGAGAATATGTTGGAGTTTTGGAGATGCTTTGTCTTCTGAATTTCTGCTTTTCCCCTGTCTTCTTCTTCACGCATGCAAGGTTTCTTGATGAGCGGATAATTTATACGCTTTTTGACATTGTTTTTAGTATGTTTTTAGTAGGATCTAGTTACTTTTAGGGATGTTTTCATTAGTTTTTATGTTAATGCATTGCATATTTTTCATGTTTTTCATAAAAATTTCAAAAAATCAAAAAAATATCTTTCCTCTTTTCTCTCATCAAATTCGAAAATTTGGATTGACTTTTTCAAAAATTTTTAAAATCAAGTTGTTTCTCATGAGTCAAATCAAATTTTCAATTTGAAAATCTTATCTTTTTCAAAATCTTTTTCAAAAATCAAATATTTTTCAAAATTATTAGTTATTTTCGAAAATTTCAAAAAAAAAAATATTTTTCAAAAATATTTTTCTTATTTTTATACCAAATTTTCGAAAATAATATAAACAATTAATGTTTTGATTCAAAAATTTGAAGTTTGTTACTTGCTTGTTAAGAAAGATTCAAACTTTAAGTTCTAGAACCATATCTTGTGATTTCTTGTGAATCAAGTCATTAATTGTGATTTTAAAAATCAAATCTTTTTCAAAACTAATTCCTATCATATCTTTTCAAAATATCTTCTTATCTTATCTTTTTCAAAAATATCTTTTCAAAATATCTTTTCTAACTTCCTAACTTCCTATCTTTTCAAAATTTGTTTCAACTAACTAACTAACTTTTTGTTTGTTTCTTAACTTTTTTCAAAACCTCCTAACTAACTCTCTCTCTCTCTCATTTTCGAAATTATCTTCCTTCTTTTTCAAAAAAAAATATCTTTTCAAAATATCTTTTCTAACTTCCTAACTTCCTATCTTTTCAAAATTTGTTTCAACTAACTAACTAACTTTTTGTTTGTTTCTTAACTTTTTCAAAACCACCTAACTAACTCTCTCTCTCTCAATTTTCGAAAATATCTTCCCTCTTTTTCAAAAATTTCTTTTTAATTAACTAATTATTTTTATTTTTTTTTTGAATTCAAAAATTTTCGAAAAATACTAACTAATTTTCAAAAACCAATTTTCAAAAATCACTAACTCTTTTTCAAAATAATTTTCGAAAATTATTCCTCCCCCATCTCATTCTATTCATTCATTCATATCCTAACATCTCATCTCACATTCCAATCCTCACAGTTGTGTTTCTTCCTTTACATCACATCCTTTATCTCCCCCTCTTCTTCTACTTACAAAGGGATCC
>NC_029786.2:69547500-69548572 GCF_000816755.2 Arachis ipaensis
AAGCTTAGAGTGGATGTTCAAACCTTCAAACAAAAAGATGGTGAATCCCTCTATGAAGCTTGGGAAAGATACAAACAGTTGACCAAAAAGTGTCCTTCTGACATGCTTTCAGAATGGACCATCCTGGATATATTCTATGATGGTCTGTCTGAGTTATCTAAGATGTCATTAGATACTTCTGCAGGTGGATCCATTCACCTAAAGAAAACGCCTGCAGAAGCTCAAGAACTCATTGACATGGTTGCTAATAACCAGTTCATGTACACTTCTGAAAGGAATCCTGTGAGTAATGGGACGCCTATGAAGAAGGGAGTTCTTGAGGTTGATACTCTGAATGCCATATTGGCTCAGAATAAAATATTGACTCAGCAAGTCAATATGATTTCTCAGAGTCTGAATGGAATGCAAGCTGCATCCAACAGTACTCAAGAAGCATCTTCTAAAGAAGAAGCTTATGATCCTGAGAACCCTGCAATAGCAAAGGTAAATTACTTAGGTGAACCTTATGGAAACACCTATAACTCAACATGGAGAAATCATCCAAATTTCTCATGGAAGGATCAAAAGCCTCAACAAGGAGCAATAGCAAGCCTTCTCCATCATCCACTCAGCAACAGACAGAGAACTCTGAACAAAATGCTTCTAATTTAGCAAATCTAGTCTCTGATCTATCTAAGGCCACTATAAGTTTCATGAATGAAATAAGGTCCTCAATTAGAAATTTGGAGGCACAAGTGGGCCAGCTGAGTAAGAAGATCACTGAAACCCCCCTCCTAGTGCTCTCCCAAGCAATACAGAAGGATCTGTGGACCCCACAGGATCCCCACCTACCTCATCATCTCTCTTTCCATTCATGATCATCCCTTCTGTTTTCCATTTATCACTCACATCCATACACCCACTACCTTCAAAATTCAACATCTCTCCACCACCCAATCCCATCCATATGGCCGAATACACACTCTCATCCATCTCCTCTATATCTTCTTCTTATTCTTCTATTCTTTCTTCTTTTGCTCGAGGGCGAGCAACATTCTAAGTTTGGTGTGGTAAAAGCATAGCTTTTTTTATT